>NC_143399.1:200251325-200402625 GCF_052110815.1 Crocodylus siamensis
GCAAACTTGAACAGGGTGCTTTCTACCCCGTCATCCAAGTCACTGATGAAGATGTTGAACAGTGCAGGCCCGAGGACCGAGCCCTGGGGGACCCCACTGCCCACATCCTTCCAGGTCGAGAAGAACCCATCCACTACCACCCTCTGGGTGCGGCCCTCCAACCAGTTGGCGACCCATTTGACCGTGTGGGCATCGACACCACAGTCTCCCAGCTTTTTGATGAGGACAGGGTGAGAGACAGTGTCCTCTAATGTCAGGGAAGGGGAATGGCAGAGTGTATCTGTGCCTGTTCTAAGCAACTAACAACAACCCTGATGTCAGCGCAGAGCAAAGCTATCCCAAGAGAAGAGCTGTAGAAATGGGGTTTTGCCTAAGTTACCACTTTTGATATAAGGGGCACTGGCAATGCATAGGGGGTGCACGCAGGTGCATGCACACCCCCTGAGACTGGCCGTGCACCCGCTATGATTAGCCGCCAACACTGCTGCTGGTGGTGTCTCTGGGTGGTCGTCGCTCGCCACCTCCCACCCCTGGCTGCTGAAACCGCCACGGCTGCCTGCGGGAACTCCCCATTCGCCACCCCACAACCACGGCTGCCTGCGGGTGGTCGCCATGCCCCCTAGCATCCGAGGGCACGCATTGTTCTTGATAAGGGGTAGGGAAAAAAGAAGAGGTGGCCATGTGTTGTACCTATGGTTAGGCTGTCTCAGCATACTGCCTCCAGTATGCTACCCTGATTGTGCTCTACTTTATGGTTACACCTCCCCATGCTGTGGGAGGGAAGGACAGAGTTCAGGAAGCATTGGGACTTGCCCACCGTCCAATATGAGTGGGACAGTGGGTTCTTTGGGGCTCCCTTGAATCCTAGGCAGATTTAAACATTTGTGTTTATATAATCTACATCCCGCCAGAGGTAAAAAAGAAAAAAATAATTGCAGCCAGACAATGCACGATCTTAATCTGAGGAAGTTTGCCACATCTGGTGCAGAATTATCTTTGCAAGAGCCAGGATAAAATTCTACTAGAATAAGGTATACTGATTTTGCTTTCATTTGTCCACATCCATGCTGGGATAGCTTGTTTTCTTTTAGCAAATGGCTGTTACTTGTGCCCCTGCTGCCTAGCAGCAGAGCTCAGTAACACCTGCCTGTTGTGTGGTCTATCCTTGAAGAGCTGGCTGTCCATCCGTTCTTGATCCCAGTGTAATTTATATTAGCTTGCAACAGGAGTTGCCAACGAGCAACAGGAGTGCCACATGGGGCAGGGGCAGCCTCTGGGTGTAGCACATGGCAAAACAGAGACAGGGAGCAGAAGTTCAGGCAGGGGCAAGAGGCAGAAAGCAGAGCAGCAGATTAAGCAGAGGGAGTGGGTTGGAGTGGCACTTGGGGAGGGTGTTGAGCTAATTTGTGCATATCTGCCAAAAGGGTTGTCCCCACTGGTTTAGAAAATGAATGGAAATGGAATTAAGGTATGCTTTGTCTGCTGAAGCCCTTATCCCCAAAACTTTCAGGGCCCAGCATGAAGAAAGGGGCGTTCAATCATAGAGCAGATGAACCTGTTTTCTTCCTGATGGAGAGAAATAACCTTGGGAGGAAAAAACCCCAACACAATAACTTCAACTCAGTAGCCTATTAACTTTGTTCAGGGGGAGAAAAAAGAAGACCACACACTGCTTACATGAATGTGATGGGGGTTACTATAGCAGCACTCAGCTAGCGACACTGTTCCTGAAGAGCTTAGGCTTCTGGCTAATGCAGTCCTTTACAAGGTGTTTGTGATTCGGTGTCTGAACTGGCACTGGGGAGTGTGGCTTTTTGCATCTGCCTGACATACCTGTCAGGGAGCATCCCTTGAGACTGGTGAATGGGGTTCATTATGCTTGGGGTATTATACATTTCCGTCAAAGCGCCTGTTTTTACTGTGCACAAGGCAAGCTATGGAATGAGGCATAACCTGGGAGTGCATTTAAAATAAGGAAATGTTGAAGGGGTGAGGGAAATAACCTGGCATTCATTTTGGCAGCTGCAGTAATGCACCCACAATATATTTATATGAATAAGCAAAACCATCAAGCCTGCCAGTCCCCCTACCTATCACAGTTGAATAAATGCCCTTTACACATCTCACTTCCCCTCTTCCTCCCTAACACCCGTTTAGTCATTGTCAGTGACTAGCAAGGTCCCAAAGACTGGGATGCACCTGAGCCATTTCATGTCCAACCCCAGAGATGTGCTGTCTGGCTCGGGTGGAGATTTGCTCTGCTGTCTTCAGTGTGTTGCAGCACTGAGTTCCCATTCCCTGACCTAGGAGATGTGATGATGTGCCTTTTGGGTATCTATACACAAGCACAGAGGCCGCTCCCATGAGTGGCAGAGCAGACTCAATTAACTGAGTCTGCTGGAGTGTGGCAGTTATCGTGCTCCTCCTACATCTGGTGTTCCCACACTTAAAAATGGTGGTGACGGTGCTTGAATGAAAGGTTATTGAGTGACCTTTAATTCAAGCACCTCCACCATTGTTTTTAAGTGCAGGGACACTGATACATGAAACACTGCGGTGCTTTAATTAGAGCGGCTTGGAGAGCCGCTCTAATTAAAGCACCACCATCTCACCCACAGAGCACATGTAAAAAAGTGCCCTTTGGTGCTACCTTGGCATTGTCTTTTGCTGTAACACTGGTAGTTTTTCCCTGTTGGGTCTCTTCTGGAGGTTTTGCCACCTCACATAGCAATACCAATTTGAGTTCCAATGGTACCAAGTAAGAAGATCCTTACCAAAGATCACTCAGCTTTAACACTAAACTGTGGAGAATGGATTTAGTGGCATACAGAACCATTGGAGTCCTTGCTACCAGGGATTTTCTCCCACCATGAGAGCCAAGATTTCCATTTGGTTGTTTTCTGACCGTACCACACCTCGGTGCAAAGGTGGGACTTGATTTTTGGTGGTTCATGACTCATAATGACAGGTGGTTCAGTTCTGAGCCACTTTTTGTCCCACAACAAAGTTAACATTGAATTATTTCTGCAAACAACTGAAAATAAACTTTACACAACATTTCCACTCTGAAGCTACATCCAGATGAGAGCAGATGTGCAGGATGTGCACATCACATGCAGGCATTTCAGGTGCTGCTACCTTGCAGCACATGGTGGAGAGAGGAGTGTTGAAGCCGGGAGATCCTGGGGTCAAGAAACCCCAGACCGAATAAAAGTGGGATGGCACACATGGCAGCAGCACGAGCCACCCAAAATTGGAGCCTGGCTGGCTGAAGCCACACTCCATTTGCCACCCAGGCTTCCTGCCATGGCTGCAAGCCCAGGAGAGCCCCAGGATCCCAGGTAACGCTGCTGGCCCCAGCCTCCCCTACCCCAGCCAAGGTAACTTGCTGTGTGCCAGAGCATGTGTGGCATGGGCATTCCCCAGGGGACAAGTAGCAGCGGCACAAGATGTGTTACTGCTTCTTGTCCCTGGGAAACAAATACCTGTGCTTGTCTGGACATGGCCCCAGACAGCAAGGAACATGCAAATATGTTCTGGCTCATTCTGTTTCTTCCTCCAGTTTACCGGTAGAGGATGGCAGAATGCTTCTTCCTTTTCCAAGCTCAGACCACATGCTTTTGGACTTGAGCTGTAAAAGAGATGGTGATTTAACCATGCTGGTGGAGTCTGGACATGAGGGACCTGAGGTGGTAGATCCCGCAGCAGTTGGGATGAATATATTACTGCTTATAATTATATATATCATGTCACACATTTTAGAGGACATTGAGGGCTATATCCATGTTTGAACTGAACATTTGTTTGTGTGGCCAATCTTGAGTCAGGGATACCTGAGGGATGGTTTTGATGCACAGGAGGTCAATTCCTTGGGACCTTTGGCAGAAGAATGCAGGATAGGACTGAATCTTTCTGACTGTTTAGTTAGCATTTTCTTTCCTTGTCTGAGTGAGGTCTG
Organism: Crocodylus siamensis; assembly: GCF_052110815.1. Classification (NCBI taxonomy): domain Eukaryota; kingdom Metazoa; phylum Chordata; order Crocodylia; family Crocodylidae; genus Crocodylus; species Crocodylus siamensis. The sequence goes on from NC_143399.1 coordinate 200,255,284, forward strand.
TGCCTGCACCGCTCTCTACCGTATTTTATAGTAGTTTTGTTCTTTGCTGGCTCATAGCGTCATCATAATAACATATATAAGCCAATGGGCAGATACACCACAGAAAGGGTGCATTTACACATGGGCTTTAGTGTGCAGTAGACTAATTTACTGCACAGTAAAGTGTCACCTTCTACATGTGCATGGCAACTAGGCCAGTGGAGACTGATTTACCATGCCATTGGATAGTCCCATGAGATACAAATACTATCCAATGGCAAAATAAATTACTGCACTTAAACACACGTGTAAACAGTGACATCTGGTTTAGTTTACTCCAGCCCAAATTGCACCAGAGTTTATTCAGTCACACATGTTGCACATGTAGACATGCCCAAGGAAAATAAAATTAACTCCCACCTTCCAGTTAAAGTCCCTTTTCTCATACATGGCTTATTAATAAAAGCTGTTGCAGAGGAATTCAAAGCATTTCAGTTATATCCCCAAAGATATCTGCAGCTTTCTGCAAGCTGGAAGGCAATGAAGCTGTGATAAGCAGGGAACTCGGTTCTCCTGGACATAAAATGGGTACTATGTTAACAGAATTCCTCTGTGTCCTGTTGCAGCACATTGACCGAATTCAAATATAACTCTTGTTTTGGTTGGACGGAGGGGGGTGGTTAAATGAGCAGTCTGTAGGGACACAACAATTCAATAGAAGCTACAAGATTGAGAGGTGGGGCATTTTTAAAGAAGGTATTGATGTTTCCTAGGCAACACTTACAAAAAGTGCTGCCTTTAATTGGCTCTTCTACAAATATTTACAGCTGTAAAAAGATGTTTGCAGATTGCATGCTGGTAGCCATGGTTGCCAGGCATGTTAGGTGTCGTTCCATTGGTGGGAACTATTATCAATTATAAGAATGTCTCACTGGCTTTACAAAGAGGACATTCTCCAAGCAAATGTAGAAGGTGCAATAGCCTAACTTCGCTTTCAGTCAGGATGACCATATTTTGTTCATTAGCAAAAAGAAAGACTTATCGTACTAGGGCTGTTGTTACCACCCTGATCATGCAGTGTTACAAGTTGGTTGTATATACATTCCTTAGAAACATAACTCATGTGAAATTATGATTTTTGTTTTGGCAATGCTGTCAGCAGTTCTTTGCCTGTTATTCACATTTTTGACATGTTAGCATTGGTACAGAATCTTTGAATATGTTTATAAATTCATGTATGCTGCATAGTAAGCCTATGCAGTTTTGTTTTGAACCACTTCACCTGAACTAATTCATTTCTAATGAAGAATAGATTTAAAAATTTTATTTTAATATATTGAGTAATACAGACATTCAGATATGTTCACAGTAGGGTCATGGGGAAGTAGGGCTGGAAAGGACTGCCAAAGGTAATTTAGTCCAGTAATTCCTAACCTTTTCGGACTTGAGGCCCCCCTCACACCTGACCTGCAGCCTCATGGCCCTACTGGTGCCCTCACTGACAACCTGGCCCTGCCAGTGCCCTTCATACCCAACCCACAGCCCCCACCTCCCAGTCCTGCTGGTGCTCCTCCCTCCCAACCTGCAGCCCTTGGCTCTGCTCGTGCTCCTGACTCCTGACCTGCTGCCCCCTGTCCCCACTCCCCCAGAGTGGTGGCAGGGAGGGGTGTGGGGCAGGGGTGGCCATGGTGTGGCTGTCGGTGCTCCCCTCTGACCTCCCATGCTTCCCCCCTCCCTACCTCCCCTCCAGCTGTGGAAGGAGGTGAGGACAGTGTGGCCCTCTCCCTCCTGATCTGTTACTTGTTGCACTGAGGCTGGTGTGGCAATGAGTCGTGTGGCCCCGCTCTGCCCTCCCACACTCGGTCCTGCCTGCTGGGCTGTGGAGTGGCTCTTGCCCGTGCTGGTCTGGCCAGGCTGCAGCCCCATACCCACTGTGGGCACAGAAATCTGGGGGGGAACCCTCACTCCCCTATGTGTTACCTGTGCCCCCTCCATCCTCCCTACCTTGCCTATGCCTCCCATATATTACCTGCAAAATGCTGTGGGAGCAGCAGGGTGCAAGCAGCCTGCAGGCGGGAGTAGGGTGTGGTGTTACATGAGAAGGTGGACTCAAAGAGCTCGCCAGGGTGCTGCACCATTATCACCATGCAGAACACCATCTGCTCCAGCAGCTCGCGCAGCACTGGGCTTATCCCGTGGAAGTCCAGCACAAATACCACCCCAAGCCCCCCACCTGGAAGTAGCTGGCGCCTGAACCTCATTTTCCCAATTCCTTGTCCCTTAGGTGTGGACCCTCTACAACCTGCTCATGGCTTCCTAGGGGGCCTCAGACCCCTGATTGAGAGTTGTTGAGGTAGTCCAACCCCCTGCCTGAAGCAGGTTCACCCCTAGCCAAACCATTCCATATAGCCCTCATCTAAATTCTGCATACTTGTTACCTCTCAGCTCCATGTTCTTGGGGAGCTCTGGCACAGGATGCAGCCTGTGTGACTCGCAAAGAACTCTCCCCCTCCCCCACTCTGCCTGAACAAGATTTGATTAGAGGAAGGACTTACAAAAGACAAGGAAGATGCTGTGGGAGATGCACTTAAAGCCCTCCAGACAAGGGTGACAAGAGTGAAGCAACTCCCCTGGTCTCATTTGCATCTGAGATGGACCCAGATGACAACTCGTTTAAATGGGAGATGGAACAGGCATGCACTTTCATTAGCATTCAGGATGGAGAACAGAGATTCCAAGGCAAGGATCGCACTGAATTCTGGCATCAGAAAAGCAGGGGAGCACTACATGATGGGGAATCCTTGCTCCAAAGGCTGATCAACCCACATCTACGCACCCAGCTCAGCATTTATCAGACCAATTCTAGTAATGACTCCTCTACTGGTATCCAAAACACTGAATCTTCCTGTCTATTGTGAGCTCCCTCAGAGTAATGCCATCCATGGCCAGGAGCGATCAGTTCCTGTTTTCCAGCATATGAGCCATTGTTTACCCCTAAATAAACCTCGTGTTCTCCCTTGAGCCATTGTTCGTTCCCTACAAGCTCAAGTTTCTGTCCTAGGGCTTGTATCCAAAGCTGCACCAGCTCCACTCCTTTTCTGCCTGGATCTCTCCATTCATCAGGCTGAAGCCTCTGCCTGTCCGCAAGCTCCAACAACACCTGGGAATCTCGACTGGTTCAAGCTTCGCTGAGTGGTGAGAACCCAACTTTCTCTCTCTGTGACTCCAGGAACCTGACTTGTATTCTCCTGTTCCAAGTACAGCTTTCTAAACCTGACTTTTCCTAATCAAACTCTAGACTTCCCCAAAAACCTAATTGAAATTATGTAATATTGTAACTCTTTATTTGTCTCTCTCTTGTATGGCTATTATTACTGGTATCATCGGAAGTTCATGTATCTGGCAATAAATAACTTTTATGGTCAGGCTGGTTGCTATATTTTCTCTCTGATCCTCACCTGCTCTTTCTCCCCCTTGACCTCCCCTTTTGCTCTGCAGCAACGCTTCTTTTACCTAAGCCAAAGATCCCTGTAATGCCCAAAACCACAGTGGGCTCTGCTCATCAAGGGGGTTACTACTGGGACCATTGTGACAAGAGATTGTGATGTGCTGAGTTTTGAGGTGCATGAGGGTATTGGCTGAAAGTGCTGATCGGACCCAGGCTGCTCAGATGTACTCTGTTAGCATGTGTGTATACGTGTATAACTGCATTTATTATTGTCCTGATGAACTGAGCTCAAGGCACATGAGGGTGTCAGCCTGTCTGTGCTGAATAGTCCGGCCTGACTCAGATGTGCTCTGTGAACCCAGGTGCTTGTGTCTGACTGCATTGTACTGTTGCCTTGATGAACTGAGTTCAAGGCATATGAGGGTGCTAGGCTGTCAATGCTAAATAACCCAGCCTGGCTTAGGCATATCCTATTGAACTGTGTGTGTATGTGCGTACATGTGTTAGACTGATTCTGTGATTGGAGGAACCCAGCCCCATTGAAACTGAGTCCTGCAAGATAGCTCCATTGGAGGTGAGGACTCGCAGAAGGGAGGGATACAGCTCCGTATATAAGCAGAAGTAACATAAGCAGGACATTGATAGAATTACAGAGACCCCCAGAAACGTACCCCTAATAAATGAGCACACCCCCAAAGTGACAGGCAAATCTGGTAACATAAGAGTGGTAACAGTTTGAAGAGTTTATTGGTTACAAAGTTGCTAGAAAAAATATAGAAAACTAACACTGCACGTTCTCATGAACAGTCTGATCACTTTCCTTGGTGAATTGCATAGAAATCATATAATTTTGCCCCAACCTGTCTGGTATCATATCTGCTAAACACATAAAGAACAGAGGAAATGACTTTTTTTGAAACGGAGGTAGGGGTGAAAAGCTAATGCAAAATTAACAGTGTGAATGCAGAGCTAAGAGGGTTGAAGAAGGAATAATATGTAGTTGCCTGAGTGAATGGAGGAATAACAGGGCTGGGTTAAAGACAATGAGAACCCTATTTGGGGGCTACTCTTCTACTGAAAAAACAATGTGCTCAGAGTACATGGTATGTTAATTTTATGCCATCTGAAAAGTTGTAGAGGAGTGTCACCTGTGTGAGAATTTAAGTATTATAAATGAAAATTCCTGTTATTTTTAGCAACAGTTATGTTTAAACCTATGGAAGAATGTAGATCACAACATAATGAATTAGGCATTGCAGAAATAAAATACAGACACAGCTAGTAAAGGAAAAAAACCTGCATAAAATATGCAGTCCAGTCATATGCATAGAACTCCCTGTGTGATTTCTGCCTGGTGACTGTATTGTATTGTATTGTATTGGTGACTCTTGAAAAATAACTATCCTTGTCAGAGCACACTCAAACGAAAGTCTAGCAGAGGTATTCAGCTTTGCTGTGCCATTATCAATCTCAGGCATGTTGTTTTATGTTTTTTAAGCCTGTTTCTTTCAAAAGCTGACCTTCACAGACTGTCAGTGGTTGTTTTTAAAACATCATGTTACCAAAAATTGTTTTGACCAGGTCGGTATGCCTCATTGCTTGTGCGCTTTGCTCATGTATAAGAAGTCAGGAAGATGCAGAAACTCATCAATGCATTCTCCCTTGGATACCTGCTGATGTGTCTCATATGTAGCTGTGCGGTACCTTTTAACACTAAATAGTCTCTTGGAGAAGGCAAAATCATCAAACAATTTTAAGCAGCTTTCTGCTGCCCCATGACAGTCTGCACCTTGTTCATTGGTACAAGAAATGACTCGGCTTGAAACCTGTCTAAAAGGGTGATATTAAGCATCAACATGTGTTTCAGGATCCCAAGGAAAGGAAGGAAGGAAAGAAGCAGAATATGGACCCTGGACCCTGAAATGCAGACTTTGACTTCCTTGGGGAACTGATGGACAGGATCTGCTGGGAGACCAGACTAAGGGAGAAAGGAGTCCAGGAGATTTGGTTATTTCTTAAAGAAACCTTACTGGGGTACAGGAAAGAACCACCCTGATGTGAAAGAAGACTAGCAAATATGGCAGAAGACCAGCTTGGCTTATATGGGAGTGACCATATTCTTCAATAAGCAAAAACTCAAAAAAAGGAAGCTTACGAGAAGTGTAAATGTGAGCAAATGACTAGGGAGGAGTATAGGAGTATTGCCTTGGCCTGCAGGGGTAAATCATGATGGCCAATGTGCAGTTGGAGTTGCAGCTAGCAAGGGACATGATGGTTAATAAGAAGGGTTTTACAAGTATGTTGGCAACAAGAGGACCCATACTTTCCCTGATCTTCTTTAACTAAATGGGGGAGGCAACCTGGTAACAGATGATGCAGAAAAGGCTGAAATACTCAATGTCTTTTTTCCTCGGTCTTCACAGGCAAGGTCAGCTGCCAGTCTGCTGCATCTGGCAGCATAGGTGACACTTGGGGAAGGGTACGGGGTAGGCAGTGTGCCCCCTGAGATTGGCCCTCGCTGGCCAGGGAGTGGGGGCGCTGAGAGAAGTGCCGGCTGGGGAGTGGGAGCACCGAGGAGTCACTGATTGGCCACTGCTGCCCCCCCAGACTTGGGACAAGTTGCCCATGTCTGGCAGCACAGTTTGGGGAGTAAGTGAGGATCCAACAGTGAGGAAACAAAAGGTTAGGGACTATTTAGAAAAGCTGGATGTGTACAAGTCCACGGGGCAAGACGCAATACATCCAAAGGTGCTGAGGGAGTTGGTTGTTGTGATTGCAGAGCCTCTGGCCGTTATCTTCAAGTACTCATGGTGGTCAGGAGAGGTCCCCGATGATTAGAAAATATAATGCCAATCTTTAAGAAAGGGAAGAAGAAGGATTCAGAGAACTACAGACCAGTCAGCCTCACTTCTGTTCCTTGAAAAATCATGGAGCAGGTCCACAAGGAATCCATTTCTAAGCACTTGGAGGAGAAGACGGTGATAAAGGACAGTAGGCATGGATTCACCAGTCATGCCTGACCAGTCTGAGCACATGTAGATGTGCTCTCAGGGAAAACTGCACCACCTGGGGATGCTCAAGTCACGGTAAACATATTGACACCACCCTAAATGATGCATGTAGAATTATGACAGGCATCCTACAACCCACCCCTGTTCCCTGCCTATACACACCATCTGGCATAGCACCCCCTTACATCAGGAGGAAAGTACCAGGCAACATTGATCAGCAGGTACTAGAGTCAGATGACTGCCACCCACTATATGGACACCAACCAGTGCACTGTTATCACTCATTGAGAAACAGCTTTTTGATCTCTACCACACCATTGACCACATCACAGAATCAGCCAGAACTACCCTCTGGTAAAAAGAATGAGAGAAACTAGGCAACAAAGCCGTTGAATGGAGCTGGTGAGGAATTACCCCCAGTGAGGAGTTATCATCTGGCTCCAACTACAAATGCTGCGTGTGGTGGAGCCTGAACAGATTGACAGTGGATCTTGTAAGATGCAACTTTGTCATGAAATCATGGGGCCTCTATGCAACCTAGCAACGTATTTGTTAGGAGAAGTAAACCATGGATCATCTCCTGAGATGCTCTGTAGCACCACAACGCACCCCACAAGATCTGGCAACATCAAAACCAGAAGCAGTGGCCTGTGCAGAGTATTGGGAGCAGACTGTACAGAAAGGTTGAATTGGAGACATGACGAAGAAGAAGGGATAGCTTACCGCACAGTATTTTACTGCTCAGTGAGCTTCCAGCATATTAATTGCATGTGTAGAGGCACCCACTGTAGAGTTTCTTTTCTTTCTTTGTTTTGTTTTTGGGCAGTATTGTTTCTCAGTACTGGTCAGTCATTTGATTAACTTGCTTGCATTATTCTAGTTGGGGGTGAGGGGAGGTGACTTGCAATTTTATTTTTATTCTTTTGCTGAATATAGCAGCCCTTTTTGAATGCTGCAGCCTTTTGTAGTAATACTGTTGGCCAAGTACCATTGTCCTGCAGAAAGACTCTTTGAGAAGTATCTAACTTGATTTGCACCTAACTTTGAGTTAAGCTCCTGTTACTGTCAAGCCTTCTCCCTCTCCTTCTCCCTGATCAGTTCTCAGGATCTTGGGAACCCCATCTTGCCGACATGTTTCTCATGCTCTAATCTCCATTTAGGATGTCATATACAGGCCAAGTGCTGATGACCAGTATCTTAACTATTTTGTAAAAGATGCTTTGAGGGACAGGATTAAGATTCAGAATGGCCTGTGACAAATTGGAGAAATGATCTGAAATAAATTGGACGAAACTTAATTAAAAGGACAAGTGTAGAGTCCTGCATTTAGAATGGAACAATCAGATGCTCAAATATCAATTGGGGAATAATTAGCTAAGCTGCTGTACTAGAGGGGAGAAAAATGGTGGACTCTATTGAAACTGAAGCTGAACGAGTGCTGTGTCAACAATAATAACAGAAGCCAATAACGTATTGAGATACATTAGGATGCCACATGCAACTCATTATAAGTGATTCTTTGACTGTGTTCAGCACTGAATCCTCACTTGGAGCACTGTCTGGTTCTGGGTGCTTCACTTCGGGGAAAATATAAAAACTGCCATTACTGGGTATGAGTGTAGGTCTATATCCTATTAGATTGCAGTAATCTGATGTGCAGTAAAGCATCACAGTCTATGCATGCACAGCAATTAATATACAATATATTAGTCTAATGCACCATTTTCTAGTACCTGCAGATAAACAGTGCATTACTAGAAAACCAATGCATTAAGTAATGTACTGTAGATGCTAACTGGGAGCAAATTCCTCCCGGTCAGGCCAGGGAGCAGCAGGGGGCCATGTTACTGCCTGGTAGGGCTGTGCGAAATGGCACTGTTCCATTCCAACTTCAGTTTCAAGGTCTGGACGGAACACTGTTTTGCATCGAATTTCATTTTGAGTTGAAACGGCCTCACTGTTTCACTCCATTGAAACAGTGAGGGTGTTTTGATGCTGTTTCAATGTTTCACTCGACCATTGCACTGGGGAAAGGAACTCATCCCCATGATTGGGCTGGGGAAACTCAGCCCTGCTGGATCTAGCACCAGGAATGGGAAGTCAGCCCAGCTGGGCTGACTTCCCATCCCCAGCACTATGGTTGAAATGTTTCAACTTTCAAAATGTTTCAACTAGCCTCATTTTGTTTCGAGGCTGTTTCGAAGCCTTTTGTTTCATTTCAATTTTGCTGTTTCAACCTACTGCCTGGCTAAGCCTAAATCTCCACTGAGTAGAGAAGAGCTCTCCTGGCTGGATGGGCAGCTCCATCACAGCTGGAGGGAGATTGGGCTGGCTCCAAACCCAGGGGGAGGATGGAGAACTGTTCTGGCTCCTTCCCAGCCAGGATGGCTCTCCCCAACCTCCAGAGAGCAGGCATAAGCCCCTGTGCCCCCTGCCAGGGCTGAGACCTGGAGTAGCCTGTGCATTAGATTGGGTATGTGGGGCTGGTGTGGGGCCAGATTATTGAGTGCCACTGCTTCAGATTATGCTTTTATATATATATATATATAAAAAATCTGAGATGGGAGACAGGACAGGAAGTAGTGGTTTTAAACTGCAATACATGAAATTTAGGTGGGTATTAGGAGGAATTTTTAACCAAGAATCGTTAATCCATGGAACAGATGATTTACAGAGGTTCTGCCATCACTGTCATTATAGTATTTTGCATATAGATTAGACAGACACATGATTGGTTGAACTAAATGACTTCAGTTCCTTTCTAGCCCTACTTTTTCTATTATTCTGGTCTTCTACGTAAAATGTAGATGGTGCATGTTGCATATATTTTTTCAGAGTACATATAACAATGCAGGTGATGGTTACTATCGTCCTCTTCACTAATCTTAATTCTGTCTAAATTTTCATAGACTTGCAATTGGAAATTGCTATTAATTCCAACAGTACTTTTATTCTTGCATAGATGGGAATTGGTTTTTGACTTGAGCAATAGTGAGTATGAAATATAAGCCCTCCAGTTCATCAGTTTTCAATTTATGTGGTGTCTTCTAACGCCTCTAATAATCCTTGAGAATATGAAACTTTCAAGACTGACATTAAACAGACCAAATAAATTATCTCCTCAATAATATTTGAGGGGGAAAATATTTTGGATTAAGTGCTGTGCACACTCCACGTGAAATATGTCACTTCTTAGAAGGTGTGTCGATTGTTTGTTGTCAAGATGAATTCTAGTCAATTTTGGAGATAAGATCTTCAGTCTTAGTTACAGTTAAGTCATCTTAACTGCAATTCTTCCAACAATTTAAATCCCCCAAATTCCCTCTAATATTTTAATTCATTGCAGCTGTCCGCTTATAGCAAAATAAACACTTCAATGGAATAGTTTTCTTAGCAAATGATCACCAGTCCAAGTCAGCCATCATTTCTGATGTATGAAAGCAGCTGCGAAATTATGAACAATTTTTCATATAAAAGCATTCTCTCTACCTTTTAAAAATTGTGTTGGTCCCTAGCCAATTTTCCCAGCCGGCCTATTTGTACTGTGCTGGTTTTCAGTGCAATATCAATTTTTGCAGAGTAATTCTTCTCATTGTGTATGCAGCCAGGTTCTGTACACGAGTCGCTGTAATGCAAGCCACTTTAATAGCCCAAGTGAGAGAGCTCTTTCCAGTTCCAACAGGATCAATGACAAAATGCAGAATGGGCTTCCCTGTTCCACAGTGGGCCTGACATTTAATTTACTATTAGCAAAGTGCCCGTCAAGAACGACGGGTGGGTAGCAGGGATGGAGTGCCACCACTCACCGCCCTGCACTGCCAGCACTCTGTGTCTGGCCATGCGCAACCCTCCCCACCCGCTCTGTGTCTGGCCCTGTGCACCCCCCACCACCTGACAAAGACTCACCCACACACACCCAGCCACACGCCAAATGCACCCAGCCACATGCACCCACTCATCCAGCTGCACATCACACATCCAGCCATGTGCCACACACACACAGCCACATGCCCCCCACACACACACATATGCAACATACACACGCTCACACATGCAACATACACACCCATCCACTCACCACCTACCCACCCACATAGCCACACGCACAGTCACAGGCCACACCCATCCAGCCACACATGCGCACTCAACCACACATCACACACCCACCCAACCAACCGTGTAAAATGTGCCCCATGCCACACATACCCAGTCCCATGCCACACACCCACCCAACCACACCCACCCAAGCAGCCACACATGTACCCATGCGCCCACCCAGCCACATACCTACCCCCAGTGACATAACACACATGCCACACCCACCCACCCACCAACACATTCAGCCACATGCCCCCACACACCCACCCAGCCACACCCACCCAGATGTCAGGCCCCCTCCACACACCATGCCCCCACATGGCTATGTGCCACACCCCCCCATAGGGCCACAAGCCGTGCCTCTCTCTTCCCCTCCCCCCCCCCACATGGTGAAGTACACCCTGGTCCCCACTTCTTGCAACTGTACCCCTGCCTCTGTGTGTGTGTGTCAATAAGACTCCGGGCAACGTATGCACAGTTGGCCTGGAGTGTTATGGACAGAAAGACACACAGTCAGAAGTGCTATGGCTTTTATTATATTAGATTATGCTTGTATCAATATACCATATGCTCTTGCTGTTATGATTTGACAAGTGTCTGCAAATGTTACATGTCATCCTATTCTGTGAATACAACATGGAAGGATCCTCAGCCTTCATTAGGAGTGGTTCTCCAAGCACATCTTTACCCTCAGTTTGAACTTCAATTGTGTATATTGATATTCCTCTTCATGCATATTTTCAGTTAGCTTAATTAACGTTAATTGGTTAACTGGTCACTGTCCTGTATATCTACTTGCCCTTGGAAGTCACATGCAGGAGGAGAGGGAATTTACTAATGACTGAGCTAAAGCAAAATGGGCAGAATTTATTTTTTCTTCTTGTTGGCTTTTGGCAACTAGTCAACCAAAGTGTCCTTCTCTTTACTAATGAAACTCAAGGTTATTATGGAGATAATGCCACTCTGGCTCAGAATCACTCCTGCCTTATTAAACCAGTAGGCTAACTCTTTCAGGGTTATTTATTAGGGCTGCACGAAATTTCACTGGCCATTTCATTTTGGCACGGTTCCAACCAATTTGGAGGTAAAACAGCAAAATCAGAACAAAACAAAGGCCGTTGAAGTAGCCACGAAACAAAACAAGGCTGGTTGAAACATTTGGAAAGTTGCAACATTTTGACCATAGGCTGGGGATGGGAAGTCAGCTGACTTCCCATCCCCAGTGCAAGATCCGGCAGGGGATGAGGTGGCATCCCAGCTGGGCTGCTTCCCTGTCCCCCATGGTAGATTGCACTTGCGGGGGATGGAGAAGCAGCCCAACTGGGTTGCCTGCTGCCCCCGATGTGATCTAGCACAGGGGATCGGAAGCGGACCAGGTGGGCTGTCTGCCGCCCGCAGCGCGATCTAGCACAGGGGATGGGAAAGCAGCCCAGCTGGGTTTACTGCCACCACTCGTGCAATCTAGCGTGGGGGACAGGGAAACAGCTGAGCTGGGCTGCCTGCCACCCCTGGTGTGATCTAGCATGGGGGACCAGGATGCAGCCCAACTGGGCTGCCTCACCACCCCCGGTACAATCTAGCATGATGGGGAATGGGGAGGTAGACCAGCTGGGCTGACTCTCCATCTCCAGTGAAACAGCATTGAAACAGCCTTTATGTTTCAACAGAATGGAACAGCTGTTTCAACTCAAAATAAATTTCGATATGAAACACTGTTCTGTCAAACCGTCGAAACTCAAGGTGAAATGGAACGGTGCCATTTTGTACAACCCTATTAGTTATTCTAGGTTGCTACGATAACAAGCACTTATAAAATGAGAGCTCAGCCAATGAATGTTGTTAGGAATATTTTCTATGAAGCTTGATTTGTTCATTGTATACTTAACTATAATTTTTTTCTGCCCCCCTTCTTGGCACTCAAACTTGGCTCCTACTAACTTGATTTATAATGCTAGTGATTCTTGTCAGCTGTTTCCTGTTCACTTCATTTTGTGTGTGTGTGTGTAAGTTGGGGGCAGGAAGAAATGAGTGCCTTCAGACTTTTGCTCCAAAGTCTTGTCAGTCAGTGGTCCATGACCAGAAACTTTTTGACACAAAGATTGAATTGAAAGCTCACTTTTCATGGCTGAAGATTCTGGCAATACTCTGGTAATTCTGGTCAATAAACAGTTATATGTTATACCACAGTGTAACAGCATTGGCATCATTAAAGAAAAAAAAAAAAGCTTCCTTTCAACTATGTAGAAGGTCATACTCGTAATTCCTGAACTTGGTATTTAATGAATACCATAAAAATTAATGCTTTTCAGGAAATACGGCTGACAATTTCTCTGACACTTGACTTCCTACAGTAATAGAGACATCCATACTGTTTGCGTAGACATAGTAATTTTCCTATAATTAAGTTTTTTATGGTTTGGGTAACTAGCATATTGCAGATGTTTGGACAAATACCACAGCTGGTTCAATCATTTTGCAGTTTTTTTGTTTTGTGTTTTTTTTTTTATCCATGACAGTTTTGAAGACATGGGATGTTCTATGATTAAGATGTGCCCTTTTTAGACAAAAGCCAAAGCATTGTGACAAGAGCCAAAGCATGGGATTAATTGTGCATGTGACTCTAATATAAATCCTGTATCTAAAAAAGTTCTATCTCTGTATTTTTAAGTGGTTTGGTTGGCCCACAAGTGTTAGCACTGCCTAATGATTTTCAGCAGTGTGTACTCAAAGTAGGCAACATGCAATATCTATTTTGGTCTGTATATAGCATGCCTTAAAGTTATGACTTGACTGAAATCCTTCTAGTCTCTCATGTCTGTTTTTTCAGCTGCTGGACACGTTGTTTGAGAAGTAATATTGTGGTAATTTCCAATCCATTTTAATGTGCATGAAATCGTCCTAGGAGAAAAAAACTAGAATGCATTCTCCCATAGCAAGTGGAAAACAAATGGAGGAATATTTTCACGCACCCAAGCTGACCCTTGATCTGTCTTGATTATAAGTTACAGCCTAGTTTTCTCCCTCTTCCCTGCCTTGCCACGGAGTTCTTGCTTGCTGTTTCTCACTTCCCAGGTTTGAAACAGATAACTATTCTCCTTGGGCAGGCAGCCATTAGCCTCCATTTAATTTATAATGAATGGAGGAAAGATGGAAATATCTGGTGGTACCAGATGGTTAATAACATATTGCATGCAAATGGAAATACGAAGTAAACCATATTGTTAGTATTTCTGTCATCATTTGGACTTTTCTTCCCCTTGGTAACAGAGCTGGGAAATACAGACCCTCTCTTTAAATTGCTGCATTGTTGATATATGTCACCTGATGCGAGTCTCTAACCCCAGTGCAAAGTTACAGCAAGAAACAGCAAGTTACAGACTTTTAAGCTGTTCTCCATTTATCTGTTTTCTCCAGATCTAAGACTTCCAGCTATGCTGATGTATCATAGAAATCGTAGTGGATTGCAAGTTGAAATAGTTGTGTTGCCAATTTCAGATGCTCAAAAATATCTTTCTACCAATAAAGTGATTAAAAAATGTGCATGTTCTCTGTGTGTGTGTGTCCCCCTCCACTTTCTTTCTCCTCCTTTAGGTTTGTGAGCCTTGATTAGTCATGTTTTTAAGCTTTTTATCTGCATCCAGGAGAGCAAGAAACCATTTAGATAAAGATGAAATCTCAAATATTAAATTGCAAGAGGTGGGGTAGAAGTGAGATGGGCCCCATCTCATGTAAGCAGCAATGAACACATCAGAGCTTGCAACAATTAAGTTATTACACCAACTGTAGCTCTGAAGTAGCCCCAGCAGACCTTCATCTTTACCAGTATTGGCGAGGAACTGGCATTTCTCTCTTCTGAGTCATTTACAGGAATAATTAATTCTCTATAGCCTTATGGGGATTGAACCCATACCTGTGTCCTAGCAGAGGGCCTAATCTTCACACAATGGAAGTCAAGCGGGGAAAAGCTGTAGGGCCAAATGAGATCAGGGAAAAAGGAGGCTAAGTCTGTAGCTTGTGAAGGCAGTGCTGTCTTAACAGAGAAAACATGCTGGATTCCTGTTCTCCTGCTGCTGTTTTTGTATTTTACTTGGAGAGTCTTGTAATGCCACGTGTGTGCCTTGAGTCTTGTCTTAATAAATAACAGAAATATTCTGGATCAGGTTTCAATAACAGAGTTCATGTCTTCTAGGAGGCCTCTCCTGCCTAAAAAGTACTGTAGTGGGGCCTGCCACTCAGAGGCTTTTCAAATAGTGCAGTCTGAGCATCTAGTCTAGCTCCCTAGAAGGGATTTTTCAAGGAGGAACCCTATATGAAGAAGCCTTATGTCCCTGATCCTGTTTATGAATTTTTTGGAATGACTGTAATGCAAAATGCATCAGCAAGATTGAAAGCAGTGATTTACTTGTCCCTGGCTTAGAGCGGCATCTATCTTCCAGAGCTATGGAATCAGGTCCCTCTTGCTTGTTGTCTCTATAGCCAGGATTATTTTTGCTCCTGGAAACTGAAGAGTTGCTCTCAGTCTGCCTGGCCTGTCTCCTGGTGATTAGGCTGCAGCCTTCTGATGTAAGACACCAGAGCACAAACCCTGTCAGGGAGAGGATAAAGCCTAGAATTTGGGCCCTGCAGGTTCTTCCTGTCATGGGCAGCTGAAATAACCACTAGTGATGGTGGCTAGTCATGGGTTTTCGTCAACTACATTTTAAGGATTTATGGATCACTCTTTTTATAGCAACGTTGAGATATGATAGATGTAAAAAGGTCTTAAGTAGATTCCACAGAGGACCACTGAATTGTTTCCAGGATTGGATGCTAGAGACAAACTTAGAGTGCCTACAGACATTCAGGACCCTACTGTAACTCATGGTGCTTTACATAAAACACCATGAGTTAGAGCATCCCTCCAACCCAACAGATGTTCATAGAATCATAGACTCAAAGAAGCCGGGTCAGAAGGGACCTTATAGATCTTCAAGTCTGACTCCCTGCCAGGGCAGGAGAAAAAAAACTGGGTTCAAATGATCCCAGCCAGGTAGGCATCAAGCCTCCTCTTAAAGACCACAGGGTAGGAGCCAGCACCACTTCCCTTGGAAGTTGGTTCCAGATCCTAGGTGTCCTAACTGTGAAGTAGTTCTTACAGATGTCTAATCTAAACCTCCTCTCCAACAACTTGTGGTTGTTATTCCTTGTCATGCCAGGGGGCGCTAGGGGAAACAAGGTCTCTCCCAAACCCTTCTGGTCCCCCCTAGTGAGTTTATAGACTGTCACAAGGTCCCCCCTCAGCCCTCTCTTGTGAAGGCTGAACAGGTTCAGGTCCCGCAGTCTCTCATTGTAGGGTCTGCCCTGTTGTCCCCAGATCATTCGGGTGGCCCTCCTCTGGACCCTCTCAATGTTGTCCACATCTCTCCTGAAGTGGGGCGCACAGAACTGAATGGAGTACTCCAGCTATGGCCTGACCAGCATAGCACAGAGGGGGAGGATCACCTCCTTGGCCCTGCTAGAGATGCACCTGTGGATGCATGACAAGGTCCGGTTAGCCCTGCCAGCTGTGACCTCGCATTGTCGGCCCATGTTCATCTTGGAGTCAATAATGACTCCAAGATCCCTTTCTGCCTCCGTGTTCTCAAGAAGGGAGTTTCCCATCCTATAAGTGTGCTGCTGGTTACTCCTGCCTAAGTGCAGCACCCTGCACTTGTCAGTGTTGAAATGCATCCTGTTTTTGCTAGCCCACCCCTGTAACCTATCCAAGCCTTGCTGCAGTCTTACCTTCCCTACTACCGTGCTCAGCTCACCCCAAATTTTGGTATCATCAGCGAATTTAAACAGGGTGCTTTTCACCCCATTGTCCAAATCACTGATAAAGAGATTGAACAGCACAGGCCCAAGGACCGAGCCCTGGCCCGAGCACCATGAGCGCTCATAAAGACATGCCAAGGGCCCTGCAATAACCCCTGCTAGCTCCCTCAACACCCTGGGGTGGAGAGCATCTGGACACGCTGATTTGAACATGTCTATCCCCTCCAGAAGCTCTCTAACCCAGTTCTACCCAACCTGAGGTCTGGAGGTGTTCCTCTCGATGTTCTCCTGTTGGGTCTGGGAGAGTGGGGCTAGGCTGGAGCCTGGCCAGCAGATGGGGGTGGATCATCAGTCTCCAATGAGGTTGCTAGACTGCCTCTTTTCCCAGCCCTGCTCCTTCCCCCACCCCACCAGTTCCATGGAGCTGCCAGCTGAGCTTTGCCTGGATTGAGTGGACAGGGGGAGCGGGGCATGGAGCAGAACCTCTGAGCCTCTTGGGCCCAGCCTGGCTTCACCCAATACCCCAGCCAGGGCAGCTGGATGTAAGGCTATGAGGTGAAGGGGCTTCATCTCTTCCCCCCACCCTCAATGAAGCTAGTAGCTCCTTGTTGCTCCCTTCCCCCTCCCTCCCTGCTGACAACCCTGCCCCTGCATGAAAAATTGGCTCTCAAGGGAACACAGGTCCCCTAAGATGCTCTATATTAGAGCATCTTAATCTAATACCTGATTTGAAGAGGGTTAATTCTTCACATGATTAGCAGTTTTAAAAATGCTCTGCAGTCATACACTCATGTTATGTCATTGCTGTAGAATGCTTTCAGGGTGCAGTTGCATGAAAAATGCTACTTCATTCTGTCTTTAGTCATGGAGGGTGGGAATTGTAGCTGCAGTTGCTCCCAAGTACCTGACTTCATATTTTCATATGTACTGTGGAATTTCATTCCATTTCTATTCAAGCCTCCAAATCATGCAAACTTTTCTGTCCAGTATCTCAGTCCTCTGTTGAACTGACAATGCCTCCTAATTTTATATCATCAGCAGGGAGCCAGGTTTTCTGTTTCCCATGGAAAAACAGTGAAAACATAGATTTCTGCTTTTAGCATGACTGGGGGGAGAGAGTCAGAAGGTGGTCCTGCCCCCACCCCCACCCAAGCAGGCAGCAGCACTGGGGGAGCTGGCTCCATGCTGCTTCTGCTGCAGCTGCCTGCCTGACTTGGGTCCCTGGCCTCATAGCCCTGGCAGCTGGGGGCCCTCTCCAGCAGGTCTGGGGGGCAGGGGCTGTGGGTGGGGGCAAGAAGCATGAGTAGGGGGGGCTGTTGCGGGGTCAGAGAGGGGCACCAGCATGGCTGGGGGGTCTTTCAGGGCAGTGAGGGACACTAACAAGGCTAGGAGGGATGCTTCAGGCGGCTTTTAATTTTAATAACAGATTTGGGGATTTTTATCAGAGAATTTCCAATTTTTTTATCAGAGAAAACCAGGTTTCCTGATTACCAGCATACGCCTTTTTTATTTTTATTTTTAAGTGGAGTGGGAGGGTGGGGAGCAAAGTCCTTGCTGAAAAATTGCTGATCTTTGACATGCTTCTCACTGCCCCAGCCTGATACTTCCATGTAGTGTGAACTGAACAATACAGAAGTGTCCCAGAAAACCTGGGGTCCATACAAGCATTATATTTAAATTGCCCTAAGTATGCTTAGGGTGTTCTAAATGGTCTGGCATGCAAGGTTTCATAGGGTTTAATTGCCCTAAGAATAGCACTCCCAATATAAAGTTACTTCATAGTTTCATAGTTGGTAGGGTTAGAAGGGACCTAAGCAGATTATCTAGTCTGACCCCCTGCCATGGGCAGGAAAGGATGCTGGGGTCAAATGACCCCAGCTAGGTGGCTGTCTAGCCTCTTTTTGAAGACCCCCAGGATAGGGGCAAGCACCACTTCCCTTGGAAGTTGGTTCCAGCTCCTAGCCGCCCTGACTGTGAAGTAGTGCCTCCTGATATGTAGCCTGAATCTACTCTCAGTCAACTTATGGCCATTGTTCCTTGTTACCCCAGTAGTGCTCAGGGGAACAGGGACTCTCCCATTGCCTGCTGGTCCCCCTTGGAAAGTTTATAGGTAGCCACCAGATCCTCTCTCAGCCTTCTTTTGTGGAAGCTGAACAGGTTCATGTCCCGTAGCCTCTCCTCATAGGGCCTGCCCTGCTGCCCCCTAATCATGTGAGTGGCCCCCCTCTGGACCCTCTCCATGCTGCCCACATCCCTCATGAAGTGTGGCACCCAGAACTGGACAGAGTACTCCAACTGTGGCCTGAACAATGTCACATAGAGGGGGAGGATCACCTCCTTGCACCTGCAAGTGATTCATCTGTGAGGTCAACCAAGGGCCTTGTTATATGGTAATTTGGGCCGCTCCTGGATAGTCCACACAGTAACACTTGAAATTAGATTTAAGTGCTCATTATGTGACTCAGAGTGACACCACTCAAAACCGGGTTACCTCTCATCTGTGCTATCAGCTTGTGCTACATGAAGGTATAGCAACTCTAGGCTACACCTTAGTGTAAACACTCTTCCCCACTCGCCCAAATCGAGCCCACTGCTTGCCGTCCTCAGCACCCCAGATTCCCACTCAGTGCGCCCTGCCCTCCCTCCCTCCCTCCCTTCCTCTCACTTACTTGTGGCTGCCCACTCTGTCTATCCCAGGGAACAGGAAGGGAAGGGTTAATGTGCCTGCTTGGCCACCACCACTGCTGCTGCTCTCTGGGCAAGATCAGCCCAGAGAAGAGCAGCAGCCTGGAAGCGGCAGCAAGGCACTCAGGTTAACCCTTTTCTGTCTACCCCACTCAGGGCAGATAGCACAGGCATAAGTAAGCAAGGGAAGGAGGGGAGCCCTGGGTGTGGGAGTTAAATGAGAGAGCCCCATGGGGCAGGCAGGGGGAGCCTAGAATATGTTGGGGGGGCAGTTTACCTTTCAGTCCTCCAGGCCCCTTCTGGCCTGGAGTGTGACTGCTCTAAACTCTAGATAGCACTAACACCCATCAACACTTGTTTGGCTCACTATATATAGTGTAATAAGATCCTAATTAACTCTAGATTGGCCTGAAAACCTGGTCTAAAATGGGTTAACTTATCCTAAGAAACATCTTTGTGTGTTTACAGCACAGCCCTGTGGCTGGAAAACTCAGCCACTCACCCTGGCCCTGGGGCTGTTTTTAACCTCACCGCCATCCACAGCTATCTCCCCCAGACTTACCATCCCCCTGCCCATGGTCCTCTTCCCTCCAGATACCCATGTGAATGTCTGCATGCAACATAGCCTGACTCAGGTTTAGCTGCCTCAAAGTAAGCTGCCTAACCTGAGTTAGGTAATTCAAATGCTTACTCACACCCCTTGGTAACATGTTTCTACCCCTTCATTTCTATACCTAGTGAGCCACTAAATGTAGCCACAGTTCTTCCATAGGCAATTGGCTTGCTATTTAGAAAACAGAACAAACCTTTAAACCTTAGTCACTTCAAAGTGCAGTACTTATTTCTTCAAAATGTCATCTTCAGGCCATCAGAATGCAATTTCTGATGTTTTTAAGACCAGGGTTACCAATTACCTCCTCCCTTCTTGCCTTTCAGCCTGCCTGAGATGTCAGTTATCTGCATATTTGTTATTACCATGCTCTGCATATAACTTGAACATTCAAATATTTCTTTATGCCAAAAGAGTCTTAGGTCTTCATTACTTGCTCTTCTTGTTAATGTTTTATATAATAAAACTTGCAATGTATATGGAGACAAAAGTCTAAAAGATGAAGTTAATTCACTATTAATCCTCAGTGGGCATGTCTACATGTGCATTAATGTACCTTTCCTAATGTAAGGCACTTAACGTGCATTAGGTTGCAGTAATGTGCAGTCGCGCATTTGCATACCTTTTTATTGATACTCAGTAGACTATTTTACTGCGCATTAGCATAATGTCACGGGTTTTTGTGTGATACTCTAATGTGCAGTAAAATAGTCTGCTGCACATTAGAATGGACATATAGACACACCTAGTTGCACCAGATATGTGCAAATGCTGTATAATGAGAAATCAGAAAAACAAAACCTGTTTAATTACACTGTAGCATTTATTGGACTGCAGTGTAATAACCAAAGATTATCTCCTAAATTCCTTGCATGGCACAAGCTTTAGTTATAAACAACCATGAAACTTTTCTTGGCATGGAGGATCACACTGGTTAAATAATGACCCAACCCAACTGCACGTAACAAAATGATGGCATATTGTCTTAATACACCCTGGAAAGGAGAATGTGACTGTTATTCCTCCCTACAGCAGGAGAATAAATCTTCACCCATTATATACCTAGCACAGCATATGCATACGCTACTCTAGGTGGTTATTCAACTATACTGTTCAACTTGTTGGGGTTTGTGGAGTTACAATTCCAGCACTCCCTGCCTTGTTTGGGTCTCTCTTGCTCATTGGCTAGCAAAGCACTAGCAACAGATGCTGCTTCTTCTCCCTTGCCCACCCCAACAAGTTGCAACCTGAGAAAGAGTCTAAGTTGGTTTCTTACACTGTCTTAGTAACTTGTGTAGCTGTGATTAATCATTAATGAAAAGATAATCAGAGTTATATATAAGGTGCATGTGATTCTTGATTTACAGCTATTCCAGGAAGTGAAGATTGCTTTAGCCAAAGAGGCTAAATGAAAAAGGCAGAAAATACAGCATTAACCTCTCAGAGGGCATATCTACATGTTCATTAATATCCTTAGTTACTGCACATTTAGTTTAGTACTTGCCTAACGAAATGCTAACTAAATGCACGGTAGCTATACTGTGCAGTAGTACCAGCATGTGGTTATTTTGTGACGCTTAATGTGCATTAGCCTAATAGCACTGCACAGTAGCCTATTAGCATGGTTTTTGGCTGCCATGTTACTGTGCAGTATTATAAGGCTAATGCTCAGTAAGCATCTTATGTAGGCGCACCCAGAAGATAGGAATTATGTTTCTCCCAGAATAAATTTTCTACAACCAAAAGAAAGACTGACTGTGACTACAATGAGCTGTACAATTCTTGTCCTTTTCTTTTACTTGTCCACATATTCAGAAACTTCAGTATCACAAACCTCTTCATATGCTAAAATCACACAATCCTGACTCACTGATATAAAACAATCCTGTCTTGCTCACACACTGAGACTTTTCCCTGGGAAAAAAATGGCTTATTACTTGACTTGTGTACCCACATGCCTCAAGGTACATTACAATAGCTCTGATGAGTAATTTTTCCTTACTATTCTCAATATTTTTTTCCTATTAGTATAGTTAAGTAGTAGTAAATCTCTCAAGTACTCAGTGACGTTGACTTAGAAATATCCTTTGTAAAGAATAGTTACTGTAGACTAACAGCAATTACTCAAAGTAATCTGGGAGCTAATGATGTGGTTGAATTGACAAGCTATATTTATAGCTGGTCTTTCAATTAAAAAAAAAGCTGTAAGCAGTAAGGAATCAGTACTTATGGTAGAGGTGATATCTTTTATTAGACAAACTAGATTTTTGCAAAATAAATTCCTTAATTGCAAGCTTTTGGACACAAACACCCTTCATCAGACATAGGAGAAAAGATTTCAGCAGTAAAGTATTTTAAGGATGATTGTGAGGTTTGTGTGTCCTGATTTGGGGGTTATTGCTTTAGGGATCAGGGGAATTAGAGAAAAGGCAGATAGAAACTCTTGAGACCACCAAAGAAGGAGGGTATCAGCAGCAATCCCAGGTTTTCCTATCCTTGAGAGCAACAGTTTTAGCACTTAGTGTGGTTGATGACTAGGTGTATTATAAAGCATCCCCCCAGTTGGTGGGTCTATCCTATAACGTGTCTGGTGTGCAGCTGTTCAGGAGCTGCACTCAAGGGTCTGCTAGGTCGTTACAGATTCTTAGGAGGAGAAAAAACATCTGCTTTTGTCTATGTTGATGGCGTCACATCCATAGATTGGCAGGTTAAGGCAGAAGGGAAATTAGCATGTACCACATTGCTTCTTTGTGTGCTATCACAGTTGAGTTGTCCATCAGGAGTTGCACAGTAGTGTTCCAGAGAAAAAATAGGGAATCCCTGCAGTGGAGTTTGAGGCTTTGAGTCCCAGATTATATATGCGAAGTCCTTTTTTCTTCTGATGTTAAAGATCTACTTGTAGATGTTTCATGTATGCAACCTGTTCCTGATGTATCTGAAAAAAGTCATTGTAAGGGAAAAAACTGAAAGCAGTAGTCCTCCAGTGTCTTTGAGTTCCAGCCATCAACTGACCTCTGCAGTGACATAAGGTGGCATTACAACTGTCTTACTCATCTGGCATCTTGCTGACATGTTGAATGATCTCAGCTGGAAGTTCAGGGGATGTAGGTAAAGTACAACAAGGAGTAATACTAACATACATGCTGACAATAGAGCAGCTCCAGCCAGATCCAAACCCATTCTAACTGGGCTTGGTTCTAGTTGAACATGAGCGAGTGCAGAAATAGGAATCTATCATTGGGAGGGTATGTTCTTGAGAAACCACAGTCTCACAATCGCATAGCTCAGACGAACTCTTATCATATGATGTAACATAGAATCATAGAAAGTTGGGCTAGAATAACCCTCAAGAGATCTTCTAGTCCAACCTCCTGCTCAAGACAGGATCATCCCTGTCTAAACTATACTAGACATGCTCTTGTCTAATTTGCTCTTAAAACATTTCCAAGGATAAAGTTTGCACTTTTTGTACCATTTAATTTAGCTTGTGGGGATACAGTACAGCTTGAAGCTTTCACATTCTGTAATTCACATGCACACTGTTGAGTTCACATTCACCAATACATGGTCAGGATGGACATCCTGTAAGCAGAAAAAGTGGCCAAATTAATCTAAGTGCCTATACAAATCACTATACCCAGTCTAATCATGGATAAGTCCTTTATTAGTTCATGGAAGCTACCTTCTACTACCTGAAGATTTAGCCCACAGTTTTCAGCTAAGGAATCAAGAAAACCCCCCAAAAGTAGAACCCCCCCGCCAAAAAAACCTGACATTCAGCCACTCCAGCACCTATGGTATGATGAGAGAAGACTTTTTGGAGCATACTTCTGTCATTTAGGCTATACACAGACATTCAAAAAGCCTGAGGCAAAATTGATCTAAGTTACGTGATTTTCTGTAAGTGGTGTAGTTTAGCTCGATAGTGAACAGAACACGCATTCGCCCTTTGGTGAAGGCAGAACATCTCAGACTGAGTTCCACCATTTTGAAACCAGTTGATGTGTGTTGAACCTCTGTCCTGTTACGGGTATAAACTAGTTTTATGCGCTGAACTTCTGTTTTGTTATGGGTATAGACCAGTTTCTGATCACTTCTACTGGTAAAAGTGTAAGGCCTGTGCCTGGCCTCAGAAAGATGGTTTTGCTTAAAAAGATACCGGCTCTGTCTATATACTATCATTTGATTTCCTGAAAAACTGTAACACGCTCAGCTAGTAAAATGTAGTTGCTTCAAAATTTGAAATCCATGTTGTTAGAGGTGAGACTTTTGAAAAGTTCATCTGTAGAATGTGACCTTGAGTAAAGGGTCTTCTACCCTTTACACCTTCCCTGATCTCAAACAGGGCTAAAGAAGGACCAGCCATCCTCTTGCTGTAACTTGGAGACATCACTTGGGACCATTCTACTAGCAGTGCTCAGTGAAGTGTACAAGAGCCAGAAATCAGGAATGACCATTTCCCAAGAATCCTCAGTTGTCCCTTTTTGTTTAGTGACACAAATGACACCGGCAGGTCTCAGGATCTATCCCATTGTCTCATTCTGGCTTCAGCAGGAGAACATCTCTATTTCGTGAACTCAAAAAGAAAGAATGTCATTGCCTAAAAGTAGCAATAAATTACTGCTGCTACAACTTGGTTCTTATATAGCACTTTTCAATAATAGATATCAAAAGGTATCCTGGGCTGTACTTTACCAGGGGGAACTTGAGGCACAGTGGTAATATGAATGGTCTAAGGTCATCAACAAAGCCAGTGGCCAATCCAGAAATGTGACCTAGTTCTGAGCCTCAGTCCACTGTACCACGGTTCCCATAGGTTCCACCTGGTCACCTGACTCCTCACTGGCATCATCATGGGAGAGACCAGGCTAGGCTGGGGGTGATGTCTGACCAGCTGCCTGGTGGTGCTTAGCCTCTGTCTCAGGGGTGGAGGGTCTCTTACTGAGTTTTGGCAAGCCATCGATGGCCGCATGACAGGCAGCCAGGGGTATATAAATAATAATTTTCTTAATTTTTTTAGCCGTTGGACAGAATGACCTGGTGGGCTGCATCCGGCCCGCGGGCTGTATTTTGCCCACCCCTGCTCTATCTGCTGACTTGCCTGCTCCTGGTTCAAATCTCTGGTCTTGATGCGATATCTAGGAAAATACAGGCCTCAAGGTACAACACACTTTCACATGTTGCCACGGCCATGGATGAAATGGGTTTCATCTTCTGTCCCAATATTTTAGAAAATCATTAATGCTGCCTTGAGGTAAGCCCAACCAAGTCCAATACGGGATTTGATAGCCACAGAGTGATTACCGATGGGGGGGAGCGAAGGCTTATCTAATGACATCAGAACATCTACTCTTTTGTTTGAGAGCCAGAAGAATAAATGCATTTAGTTTCTCACTAGCTCTTCATGTGGCTTAAGTTTGAGCTTTGTAAACTATTCTTTTAGGGAAGAGAAGATTTTTTTTTCCCCCTCTGAGAGGCTCTTTTATAAGTGTGTAATTGCATTTAATCTGCCTTGTGGAACTTCAGAACCCAGTAGAGGGGAAAATGCAATGGTTAGTATGGCTAATTTGGTTATGACAATCCACTGATTGTCTAAGTGCTCTTCAGATATTCAGATGAGGATTGCAGGCGGGGAGAAGAGATGAAAAACTGGCCCTAGGTGAAAAGGGTTTTGGAGCAGAACAAGGAAGTGACTATTATAAGAGATTATTTCCTGAAGTGAAAGACATCCCCCACCCCCCCACCCATGGATCAGTGATTAAGAGCATGCTTTTTTCTCCTGTGGCTTGTAATCAGCACAACCAGAGGCAGAGTGCAAAACAGCAGCAATTTTTTATGACTTGCCTAACTAGGCAAAGCAAGCAACATCATTATTTGAAAGGCTCGGTGTTGGATGGGCTGAATAGTCTGTCTTGTTCTGGTTCTAGTGGCACCCATGCATCTAAACGGTTAGAAGAATATGCACTGATGCAGCAACGTATTGTTACGGCCTGGTCCAAGCATGATTAAAACGAATGAATGAGGCTTTGGATTGGGCCCTTTTAAATAAAACATACTTAATCAAGTGAATTATAAACTGAGTTTTTCTAACTCCTGCTTTGACCTCCAGTAGCATCAGGGACACAGATGGCATCTTCCCCTCCAAGCAGTGGTTCCTTTTATGCACACAGCACAAAAAATGCAGGAAAAACTGGGGGAATGATCATTATTATGAGTTTGGCTGTAGACAAAAGAGCTCTGCACAGATTCAGTATAATTATTTAATTTGTGAATCATTTACTCTCATTGTTCAGGCTAATCATCTTTCCAGCTATTTATAGACTGCAGCTGCCAAGTGGAAAGCCAGTAAAAATGAGAGCAGTAAGACAAAACAGAGTGTAGGTGCTCATTATGCTGTAAGTGAACAGTTTTAGCCAATCAGAGTGGAGAGTTAATTATTCTTCTGGAATATCATGGCCTTGCCAAATAAGAGGTGGGGATAACCAGAGATCCTGGTTTTCTCTGATTTAAAAAAAAAAACAACCCAATTTTCAGATAAAAAAAAAAGTAATCTCAAATACACATTTTTCTGTGATTAAAATGAAATACTACTAATATATAGATATAGTGATGATTCATTTTAATAATGGAAAAATGTGAATTTGGGCTTACATTTTTTTAACGGAAAATTGGGCATTTTTTTACATTGGAGAAAATCAGGATCCCTGGTGATAACACCTCATCGCTGTCCATCTTGGTGTATGAGTCCCCATGATATGTCCCTTGATATATTCTGTCACAACCTCATCTCCTTTCTAAGGTATGATAGGCCAGATCATCTGGTGTAGGAGCTCTACTGCCTTCACTTAACTGATTTGTACCAACCAAGAAGATATCCAAACTGAAAAAAATAAAATGCTAAGGGAGGGAATGATTCTGTTTCCATACACTCTGAAGCAAAACTCCTCTCTGCCTTGACCAGGAGAACTGGGTTTTCAAATCACCATTACCAAGAAATTGGGTAGAAGTCCTGGAAACATAATCCTCTTAAAAAAGAGAGGATTTCTCTATTTCTGTCCTTGGTTTCAGATGTGTCACTATAGTAGCAACCTCCAGGTCGGTAAGTGCGCATCACTATTTGACTTTGGGCAGGAGTGACAATGTCAGAAGTTCAAGGTTCTTTGGGTGACTCAGATATCTTTTATTAGACCAATTTACATAGTTGGAAAAACAATTTCTCTGCAAGCTTTCAGGTTTAAAAACCTTTCAACAGGCTGAGGAAGGATAATGGTGTGTGGTTGGTAAATGACAGCTTCCTCTATACATCTTCGAAGGTTTCTCATTTGCAATGAACAGTACTCTATCAGCAAGCCCACTGATTTCCAACTCTGTAGGATGTCAGATACTAATTACCAGGAGTAAAGGCACAATCTTGTCCCAAATGTGTATCATTCAGCATCAGCTACAGGCTTCTTTCCCCTGACGCTGTCTTCTGTATCTATAACAAATGCTTTCATAGATGGACCTCTCACCTGAAAGGAGATCTCCCGAGGAACAGTGGCCACAAGGAGACGTCCCCTTTTTAACAGCAGTACCAGAAGCATTCAGGATAGTCCAGTGAAATACTCCTTGTGCTTATCCCCACGACAGGAAGAGGTACGCTTGACTCAAACAGCTAATCTGGCCAGATGAATTCTTGTTTTTAACATTTCCAGCTACATCATACTCCCAGCTGTGCTCCTTGCTGGGTGTTCAGATACCCACACAGCTGTTTTGAGAACCTTTTTGGCTTTTGAGATGCTAAAAGAAACAGTGGAGAAGTAGAAAGAGGAAGAAATGATGTTAATGATTGATGTTCCTTGGTCTCCTACCACCTGGGGAAGGGCAGAAACAAGTTATGGGAATTAACAACCTTGCTTTAATGAGAAAAGCAGAGCTTAGGTGACAGCGAGGTCAGCTTCTCCCCTCACTATTTCAAGGAAGAGGCAAGTCAAGTCCCAGTGTAAGTACTCAGATTATAGATATCTCCAAACAGCCATGATGTGTTCCACGATGTGTGTAGCACTCAAACAGTGGCTTGCCATTGTGTTCAAAGACAGTTAGACAGGGTCCTCACTTACTAAATCTCTGGCCTACCTTTGAGCTGGAAATGTAGAAGTGAAAGGGTTCAAAGATGCTTTGAGTTATGCTGTCACTCATACATCTTTCTTCATATTTTATTGGCCTTGGAAATTGAAGCCCCTAGAACTGGAAATGACCAATGTGAATAAGTGCCTATAACAGAAGGCAGGGCCTAGTGGAGGAAAAAAAACCTTCTTAATTTTACTTGTGCAGCATCAAGCACGAAGAGAGGAAAAATGCTTCTGTTCTGCAGTATCTTATACTGTCTACCTCTAAAACCCATGGGAAAAGGCATGGGCTTGCTTCAGCTATCTGTGCCTTTGCACTTATGCAGAGCAGAGAGACTTGGCTAAAAGGACCTGGACACATCTATAAAGGCATAGTCATTACAGGACATGCTCAATAAATATTTTTGAAGCTGTATACAAAGCTATCATGATGACTGGGTGTTTTTCATATTTAATGTGTCCATAATCAGGGAGAAAGAGGGGAGCTGATAAATATGGGAATTCACAAGACCTCTAGAGTCAGTGGTAGGAGGACTCTAAAAGACTGATTTTTTTTTTTTGTTCATACCTTCCTAGTAACTGAGCAGGATCTAATCATTCAGTGGGTAACGCCTTCTATTCATTTAATCTCACAAGACTCTGCCTCAGTCTTTCTCTGGCTTTGATACTGGGAGTGAAATGGCTGGATAGACATCAAGTTGC
This sequence comes from Crocodylus siamensis, assembly GCF_052110815.1. Classification (NCBI taxonomy): domain Eukaryota; kingdom Metazoa; phylum Chordata; order Crocodylia; family Crocodylidae; genus Crocodylus; species Crocodylus siamensis. Next base: position 200,283,718 of record NC_143399.1, read on the forward strand.
CCAGCTTGAACCTGACTTTTTAATATCGACAGGTAGGTGTTGACTACCTCTTTCCACAGCATCCTGGGTGCTCCGATAGGGGCCACTGATTATAGCCATTGTACGCTGGACAAATCCCCTTTCCTGCAGCAGCTACACAAAGTAATTGTGGGAGACCGAATTGAGCACCTTGGCTGTGTTGATGAATGTCTACACAAGGGTTGTGTATTTTTTTTGCAGCTCCGATCTTTGGAGTCCCTGAAGTTTTCAGACCATTTGGGGGTTGCTTTGAGCTCTGTCAGTGAGAACGTCTTTTGCCTGTCTCTTGCCAGCCTCTCGGTGTCCTTGAAAGTAACTTCAAAACAACATCCTTTGTGGCCATCTGCCACTATGCCCTTAAATCTTTCAGTTGATTACTTCGGCCTGATTGCAAACACCTCTTGATAAATGTGGGGTTCTGTCTGAGACCAGCCCATGTTATTTATTCGTCCTTTCCTGTATGTCTCTGTAATATTTACTCTTACCAAGTTAAGAGGCCAGTTTAGGGTTCAACTATAAGTCCTTAGGTCTTCTGTCAAACTTAATTTTATCAGTGTCAGTGAAGTAGTTATACTGTTGATTCCTAACTATGCAGTACCCACCAATATAAACAGCGTAAGCCTTGGCTTATGATCATTACATTTGACATGGATGGTTTTAAAGCAGTTTAGGAAAGCTGATTACCTTTTTATTGGACCAACTGTATACTGGGGAGTGATGTTAAGCAAGTTTGTGGACAAAAATAAAATGCCTTTGTGTTGTTCCTGGATCACTACAGCTATATGAGCACTCCAACACTACTACCTTTGCAATAACTGGCTTTCCTATGAGATTCCCAGAGAAAGTTTATATTAGACTTTGACTTGACAACCATTTGGGATTTTTACTGTACCTTTACTTTGATTTTTCTATCTTTTCACTGCCATAGGCCAGGATGAGGGGTTCCTGATACCTCTGTGTTGCTGTTGCCACCATTTTATCCATCAGTGTTTTTGGAGCTGCTGGCAGCTTCCACCTTCCTGCTGACAGGAATCGCTGGCATAGAGATTCAAGAAGTATTTGGTTTGGTGAGTCTGCAATTATCACACCTTGGATGGCATAGGAAAGTCCTTTGTGAGATAGGTATTCATTGCAAGGGAGGTACTGGGAATAATATACACTTTACCTTGTGATCATTTCAGGATCCTCTGAGTTGTCACTAGCACAAACCTTACCCCACTTGAAGGGATCTTGAGGGTATGATGACGCTTGAGTGCTATGGTAGGTAAGTAGCCATATGAGCTGGGCAGACACATCCCCTTTCCCAGTAGTATGCGGGGGGTAGGCATGAGCAGAATGGCACCCCAACTCCCACCAGGGAGTTGCATATCAGGGCAAGGAGAGGATGTGAATGGGACATCAGTGTCAGCTCCTCGGGAGCATGTACCACTGTGTTACCCCAAAACCTTGGATTGGGAAACTAGTGGGTTGTAGAGAGTAAGAATGCTTGAGAGACAGGAGATTCCACACCACTAATGCATTGTTATTTAGCCAATAGCACACACTTCCATACCAAGAAATGCCCTAGATACCTTGCAAAATAGCCTTGCTCCTATCCAGTTGATCACACAGTCAAGGGTCTCACTGGGATGTTCAGGGGCACAGTCCAGTAGTCCAATGACCAATTGTTCCCAAACTGTTTTACACCATGTTACTTGCATATTTCTTATTTTTACCATGACTATTGCTATTGACCATTTATAGGCTATTTGCATGATTTATGTTTCACTATTGGGTATTTTTCCAAAAACCCTTCATGCATAACCATGCCCAGACTGGCATACTTTTCTTACCATGCTTTCTGTTCTTTGGAACATTTCTTTTTTTGCTGCTCTTGGCAAAGTTTCTATTTTCACAAAACCTGCAGCTGTTTTGCTCACATTGTACGAGTTAGTGGCTTTTCAGCATGCTTGGTTGCTATGTAGCACCTTGCAGGAGTGGACACTGGGAATTTTTATGGTTACAACAGGGCGGTTGCATCTGCTGCGCAGTGGGGATATTTTCCAGGAATGACAGAATGAGCCCATGCTGCTACAGCAGTAGCAGCTGCCACTTGGGTGCAGAGAGCAGGGACAGGTAAGACTCCATCCCTGTTTCTGCCTCCACCCCAGTTGCCCTTCTCTCCAGTGTATAATCCTCTCCAGTTCATCTACCTTGGGTGCTGAAGGAGCTCACTACATCTTTGCATCTAATGACTGAGCTGAGAAAAGCATGTTTTCTGTTAACGAATGGCTTGGATACTGCTAACCAGAAAAAGCCACCTGCCCTTTTTTTTTGACAACAGCATTTGAAATTTGGACCAAGACCCTGGAGCTTCCTTGGAAATCCCAAGTAAATCTACATGACTGCTGCTACAACTTAATTGCAGCAAGGGAATTTGAGGTTGGATATTAGGAAAAACTTTATCACTGAGTGGGTAGTAAAACACTGCAACAGGTTACCAAGAGAGGCTGTGAAATCTCTAGCCTTGAAGGTTTTTAAGACCAAGCTAGACAAATCCTTGGCTGGCATGATCTGTGAAAAACTACTTTCTCTCCATCTCCTGGCTTAAGACAGCCTCAGCCCAGACCCCTCCACTTGTTTATTCTAGCTGCATGATTTAAGTTCCCCAGGTCACCTGGGCAATGGGACCTGGACATCCAGGTGACGTGGAGAAATTCCTGAGGGAGGGGGAAGCTCACTCCTCCTTTGTCCTGCTAGAGCAGCAGTTCCCAACCTTGGCCTACAACCCAAATGAAGGTCGCAGGGGCAATGCCAGCACCGCTGCACACAAAAGACAAGCTGCACTGGGTGCCAGGAGCTCCCCTGCCCCAGGCTGCTGCCACTACCACACTCTGCTCCCAGCAGTGGATCATGTCAAAAAAAGGTTGGGAACCACTGTTGGGAAGAGGAAAGACAGTCATTTTGGAACTCACTCACACAGAAAAATGTCCCTCCAGAGCTCTGCTACACTCTGGATGAACTTCTGAGTACCTGACCTAAATTTAGGTAGGAAATTAGAATGAAGTGCTTTAGTCACGTGTCAAAACGCAACAAGCCTATATTGTTTTGCTCAAGGGTAATTTTCTTTCCAAAATCTGTTGTTTTGTATTCCTTCCTCACCTATCCTTCTTTAATCAATAAATCTATCTGTTTTAGCATGCCTCTCAGTGTGTGCTTAAGAAGGAAGGAACCAGCCTGGGTAGCTCACCTTACTAAGCTGGCTAAGGTGGGCCTGGCTTTTTACAGTCCTCCTGTAAAGAAGGCAGCTTGTGGATGCTTCAGTCTAACGGAAGCACCCTAGAATCTCACAGTGGTTTAAGCACCCTCCAGGTCTACAAGGTCTGTGTACCCTGGAGGACACAGAGCTGTAACAAAGACCAGGCCCTGGGTGGTGGCAGCTGTTACCCCAGGCTTGCAGGTATACTCTAGTAAGGGGGTTGGCCAGGCATAGATGTCCCAGAGGAGGCACTCGAAGCTTCGATTTTAGTCAGGTGCAGTAAGGTGGGTGGCTCAGCACCGGATCACCCCTTATTGGCCTGCCACATGATCTAGTTGGGGATGGTCCTGCTTTCAGCAAGGGGTTGGACTAGCTGCAACTTCCAACCATCATTTTTTATGATTCTGTGAAGTTTCTCAGTAGACCGAGAAATGATCTCTGAAAATCAGAAGTGGGAAAGAGACCACTTATGTGTCCCTTAAATGATAGGCTATAGGGTAGAAGTTAACAAAACAATTCCAGATTCCATGAATGTAGTGGCAACAGAGGAAGGAATACTGGGAGACTGACTATTTAATGACTTTGGGCTTTTAAAGGTACTCTTAGAAGTAGCCCATGTGTGGGTGTGTTTGAACATATTAACATTTGCTAAACAGTTGTGTAATACTTTGATCTTGAAGCTGACTGTAAGCAGCTATTAACCTGGTGCTGAGTGTTGTGAATACAGCAGCCCTTGGGTTTGTCAGTTCATGCCACATTTCTCAGTGGATACGTAACTGGTTGGATCACTGTGATCCATGAGCAGCCATCAGTGGTTCAGTGTCTAGGAGGAGATATCAAGTGGGTTTCTTCAGGGGTCTGTCCTGGGTCTGGTGTTGTTTAACATCTTAAGTAATTATTTAAAAGTTGGGACTGAGTGCACACTTAGCAAATTTGTGGATGACACCAGAGAGGCAAACACTCTTAATGTGGTTGGAAAGTGGATTGGACAAATTCATGCAGAATAGGTTCGTCAGTAGGTATTAAATGCGGTGGTAGGGCTGCAGCCTTCAAATTAGAACTGCCAAGGCCTCTGAATAATGAAAGCTGCCAGGGAAGAGGGGAGTTGACAGACCAGTCTTGATAGGTCCTGTTCAAATATTCCCTAAGCATCCACTCTGTGCCACTGCGAGATCTGGATAGGTTGCAGGGGTGGGCGGATGAGAATAGCATGGGATTCAATACTGACAAGTGCGGGGTACTGCACCTAGGGAGAAAGAACCAGCAGCATACCTACAGGCTGGGGAATGCCCTTCTTATCAACACAGGGGCAGAAAGGGATCTTGGAGTCATTATCAATTCCAAGATGAACATGGGCCACCAATATGAGGATGCATTCTGTAAGGCTAACTGCACCTTTTCATGCATCTACAGATGCATCACAAGCAGGTCCAGGGAGGTGATCCTCCCACTCTATGTGACATTGGTCAGGCCGCAGTTGGAGTACTGTGTCCAGTTCTGGGCGCCGCACTTCTGGAGGGATGTGGACAGCATGGAGAGGGTCCAGAGGAGGCCACTCGCATGATCAGGGGGAAGCAAGGCAGGCCCTATGAGTGGAGGCTATGGGACCTGAACCTGTTCAGCCTCCCCAAAAGAAGGCTGAGAGGGGATCTGGTGGCTGTCTATAAACTTACCAAGGGGGACCAGTGGGGAATGGAAGAGACCCTGTTCCCCTGAGCACTACCAGAAGTAACTAGGAATAAAGGACACAAGCTGGCAGAGGGCAGGTTCAGACTAGACATCAGGAGGCACTGCTTCACAGTCAGGGTGGCTAGGATCTGGAACCAGCTTCCAAGGGAAGTGGTGCTCTCTCCTACCCTGCAGGTCTTCAAAAGGAGGCTAGATAGACACCTTGCCGGGGTCGGACTTGATGATCTGCTCAGGTCCCTTCCGACCCTACTAACTATGAAAGAACTATAGAAAATGCTGGGGAAGATGGACCTGTGGTCTGTCCCAGCATAGCATCTCTTACACTCATATGAAGGCTACTTATAACTGTTTTCTGATCCCACACGGTTACCTATCTGGCCCATCTATACTCATCTCCATCCCTTGTGCAGGTGCTGGACTCTGTGGGGAATACAGGAGAGGAGGAAACCAAGCTGGGAACTTGGATTCCCTTTCCATCAATGTTGTGTTGGGAGGGTGGTGCAGAGTGTATTCACTGTGTACAGATTGGGTTGGATAGGCACACAAGTTGCATCCTTAACTACTAAAAATAGTATAAATTATTAAATAATTAAAAAATATAACAGATTCAATGCTGAGTCAATCCACTTTCCTGCCACTCTGAAAAATGTGTGTGAAGTTTCAATATGAAACAGTGTTGATATTTTGGGGCTCGTGTATATTTTAGACTGATCTCCCATTCTAGCCAGCGTTTTAAAAGGTTTATCTAGAAAGCATGTCATATTGCTGCATAAAAGTGACAAATGCTTTGAAACTGTCTTGTCATCTCATCCAGAAAGCACTTTTTCTTGACCTTAACAGTGCCTTTGGCTGTATTATGGCTGGCTACGTTTAAATTAATGGGAAAGCAACATGTAAAGTATTTTCTCAAAAGACTGTGCTTCTAGTTTCAGAGCTTCAGAGAACATTTATCATTAGAAACTTAGTTGGTTTAGTATCAGCCAGAAAAGTGTAGCAGCTGGAAAATTGTTCAAAGGTGTGGGGCAAAGTTTCTAGGCTGAAAATTTTAAGTTAAAAAAATGGAAGTAAGGGGGTTTGGTTTTTTTGTTCGTTTGATGTAATGGGCACAACTTTGTAAGGAGAGCTGAGGGACAGTTTGGACTGAAACCCTTTTGGATGAAGTGACAACTCTCAAGAAAATGGAGGAGTTTTGCTTAAGTCTTTTTCATTGAAACTGTTCCAGCTTCAGTTAGACAGAAGAATTCTTAAACTTGTAAGAAAACCCCAAATGTTCCATGCAAATGAATATTTTTCCTAGGTAGAGAAAAGATGTTACTATTATTTTGTTCCACTCTGATTTTGAGATGGAAATATCAAGATTCAATGGAGTGGATACAAAGATGCAGCATCACTGTGCACGTACGGCACAAGTCACAGTGACACCAAGTGTGCAGTAAAAGTCTGTAATTTGCATTAAAACCATTGCAATTCTTTTGTTCCTTTTTAAATATTAGCTAAAGTAAAGAGGTTAAACATCCCCACGAGCGTTCACGCACGTTTCCCTGGGGACAACTAGCAACAGTACATATATGTGCTACTGCTAGTTGCCCCTGGGGAACGTCTCTGCACGCACGCTCTGACACATGGCAAATTGCCCTGAGTTGGGTAGGGGAGGCTGGAGCCCTAGGAGCCTTACCTGGGGTCTTGGAGGCCTCCTAAGGCTGCAGCAGTGGCAATCCAGATGTGCAGAGCTGGGCTGATAGTTGGAGTAAGGAGTTCCCAGTACCTAATTTTGCTACCATGCTGCAAATATGCAGCACAGTGAACCAATTCATGTACACTGCATGTTTTTTGTGGTGCCTCAGAAGCCTCTGAGATGCTCCAGAGTCCTTGGTCCCACTCGTGGGGACATGGCCAATGAGTCTTCTCCTTTCTCTAGTCTAGGCCTGCTCCTATAATTGTGAGTAGTATAAGCTTACAGTTTTAGGTCCAGTGTTCCCAGGCTGTTTGTGCAAACAATTCATCCCCGGGGATCATGTATCAATTGAAATTGGGAACTGAATAACCAGGGGTTTTGAAATTTCTTATTAGCATGTTGTATGGACACCTCCCCTTTCTCCCACAACCAAATGCAAAGCTCCCTTCCCATTCACAGATACAGGATAGCATCAGTTTTGGGGAAAGTAAAGCATGCATGGCTAATGAATATTGGGAAATGCACTTAAACTATTGTTCATTGTTTTAACATAATGAAAAAATGCTGAAATGTTGATTTTATTTTTTGCAAATTGTGATGCCTATAAGTTGATGGAAAACCAACGTTAAAAATTCCCTATGTTTGCAAACAAAAAAACCCTTAATCTATATGTTGAAAGCTTCTGCCACATCTTGTTGGAAACAGAGAGCATTGATAGGTAATGAGCCAAATTTCCGCTGGCCAGAAGCAAGTTCTGCAAGAATAAAACCATTTGAAGAGAACTCAGAACTGAAATAGTTGAAATATATGACAGAAAATTGAGACGCTGCTCAATAATCAGTAATGACTAAATCAGCAATAATTATTATTCCAAAAAAAAGATTTGCTTTTGTTTTACTAATTTGTCCATTATGCTTAAGAAACTTTCTCCTCCCACTTCCCTAAGCAGTCCCTGAATTACGGAGCTTGAACTTGATGCAAATTTAAATAAATTTAAAATAGATTGTAAGCTCTTCAGGGCAGGGACAGTATTGGAATACCCATGTGCCTACTGGCAAGCAGAATGGAGTTTTGACTTTTTGAATGCTTACCCAGTACCATACTTTCTGTGCTTTCATCAGTTTTAAATTTCTAAGTATAGTCTCTTGATATAACTCAGTTGATCACATGTTGCAACATCTCCGAGCAAATACTGTCCAGTAGAACCAAGACTAATTTAAAATCTGGAGAGGTGTTTTTTCTCATTTCTATTTCACCATCATGATTGCCATGGCTCGTGAGAAAAGGAAACCAGAAATAGAAACAGGCTTTGCTTCATTTAATTTAGAAAATTGAAATATGGGGAACAAAATGTCATCAAGACGCATTGTAACATGTCATTTCCCCCCAAGATAATAGCTAATTGCTTTTAAAATGATTGCACAATAACCTTGTCCTGTAAACCATTTCCCATTGTTATAGCTCCTTTCTCTCCTGTGTATATAGCATTGTGCTTTATAGCAGAATTAGGAATGATTGTCACTACATTAGTTTTGGGCAGGTCAGGGATCTGTGCTTTGCAACTCCGATATGTTGAGCCACAACAGAAGTGAGCTTATGGGAATCTGAACTTGGATTTGCTTTTACTCAGAGATGTTTACAACCTAGAAATTGCCACAAAACTTGTTTTTTTCAGTGTCTCTGGCTGTTATGGGAAGGCAGGTATGACTTATCTCAGTCACCAACTTTTATTTTTGCTGGGGAGGGACCTAAGATGATGGACATGTGTGTCCCCCCAACCCTCCCCCAGTATGTGGGGAACAGGGTAAGTTTGTGGGGAAGGGGGGTATGGGCATAGGTGACACATGGGGAGTGAGAGGAAGCACGAGCAACACTGTGGCGGGGTGCAGGAGGGGCCGCACATGTACCTCCCAAGATTTCTGTGCTCACAGGAGGACATGGGACTGCAGCCAGGCCAGACCAGCTCTGGGCAGGATCCACTTCCATGACCCAGCGTGTGGGACCCAGCGTGGGAGGGAGCACCACACCACCATGGCTGCCGAGGTTCCCCCACTGCAGTGCCTTGAGGCCCAGCACAGGCATAGTGCAAAAGAGTCACTGCCCAGACAAGCTTGTAGACCAAGTAGACAGGATACACTTGCAGCTGGAAAGAGCCACAGAGGAAAGGAAATCATTTGCCCAATGTCATACAGCAGTTCATTTGCAATACCCAGGTCTTCTTCACCCCTTCATCCCATGCCTTCTCCCCCAGGCCGACTCTGGCTTGGTTGAGTTGTCATTACTACTTTGTTTTCGTGCCAGGTAAGTTGGCTATCCAACTCAGTTGCTATCCAATCAGTGAGGTGCATTGGGTACATGAAAATCTTGTTATAGTGCATTTTTACACATTGGGCTTGTATGTATTTATAGCTAGGGAAACAGTGGGCCAAAGGGACAAAATCAGAAAGTTACAAGGGAGATGCTAGGAAAGAAAAATATCTGTGCCTGCCACTTGTATGCAACAAGCTAAGTACTGATGCACAGATACACAGATGCTGCAGTGGCATCCGATATGGCATGACTACATTTAGGGGATATTTAGATCTACATGGGTAGCCAATCAGTCATGAGTGTCACAAATGGCACAGGTAGCCTCTGCAGGGCACATGGCAGATCAGGTATGGGACAACCAGCACTGCAGCAGATAGAGCAGGAAGTGGAAGGCAGAGCTAGGCAATCAGGCAGCAGGCACAGGGCAGGAAGCAGAAAGCAGAGAAGCAGATCAGGTAGAGGAAGGAAATCGGAGCGTCACTTGGGGAGGTGGCAGGTCTAGTTTGTGGCACGCCTCTCCCACCGATCCGGTTTTCCCAATAGAACTTGATCACTGCTGGGAAAACTCAGAGTGCATCCAGTGGCAAAATAATGGCACGTCTCTGATGGAAATAAAGCTTCTGCGCAACACTGCAGTCCTTTCTGCAACTGAAACCTCTCCAGATTGCATTTTGCCCCTGTCCTTAGCTGAACAGAGAGCAGAGATACGTGGCTATGGTTGCACTCAGATAGCTTCCCTATGATGGCCACAGTCTGCCAGCAGACCTACTGGCAGCAGAAGCAGCCTGGTGCAGAGAAGGCCTGAGTAGTCATGGTTTTGCCTTGAGCTGGTCAAATCACAGACAAGGTTATTTATTAAATGTTTAGTGCTCAGGATTGTCCTTTTGATTCAAGAAGAGGTGCCAGGGGTTGTTCAACTGTCTCCATGTTTGGTCTTTGATTACAGGAACCCCTAAGGTGATGAGAGAAGAATTACTGAAAGGAAATGGCTGTGCACAATGAGACCATTGCTGCTGTTGGTATTCTTAACTTGGAATAAAAAGAGGCAAGTTCAGGCCTTTTTAAGGCAGTTTCCATTGCCGGCCTGTAAAGGAACTGGTAGAACTGGAAAAGAACCATCAAAAGGCCAGGTCAAAACTGTTTTTTTTTTAATCCATATATATCAATATAAATACATATATGAACATACGGATTGAGCACCAAAGGCTTGCAACGATAGAGTATGACACTGGAAAGTCACTGGTGAACTTCAGTTAGCATATGATAAAATAGGATGTCACCTGTGAAGGCTTATGCCTCTCTGAACCAGTTTGTCTTTAAGGGCCTTGTTACCCGGTAATTTTGAGTGGCTCCTGGAGCTCTTAACCCTTGGATTGTCCACACATTGATACCTGAAACTCGTTTTAAGCACTCGGTGGGTGGTTCAAAGTGACACTGCTCCAGGGCAGGATTCTCCCTGATCCATGTTACCCAGCTTGTGTTACTCTCTAGGCTACAAATGAGTGTAAACATCACACCATCCTCTCCTCCCCCAGTGGGCTGAATTGGGCCCACTGGTCCCCTCCCACTCTCCACAGCACCCCAGATCCCTGCTCACTCCCCCAACCCCTTGCTTACGTGTGGTGGCCTGCTCTGTCTGTCCCAGGGGAGCAGGCATGGAAGGGTTAACCTGCCTGCCCACCTGCTGCTGCCACCTCTGCTCTCTGGGTTGGGCACAGCCCGAAAAACAGCAGCCGGGCTGTGGTGGCAGTGACAGGAGGCAGGTGGGTTAACCCTCTCCTGCCTGCTCCCCTGGGACAGACAGTGGAGGCAGGGACAAGTAACCGGGGGAGGGGGTCACAGAGCAACCCAGGGTGGGGAACCCTGGGGGCAGAGGGGAAGCCCAGAATGGGAGGAAGAGATTCATATCTTTTAGTCCTCCAGGCCTCAAAAGTGCACTAATTAAGGCGCCCAGAGCATCAACTGTATCAGCACTGAAAAATGGCAGCAGGGGTGCTTTAACTAAAGCTTGTTCAATGAGTTTTAGTTAAAGCGCCCCGCCACCATTTTTCAACATGGGGATGCTGATATAGGTGACACTGGAGTCTGCTGGCGAACAGAAATGACCATGCTTCAGCAGACTTGATTAATAATTGAGTCATCTCCAAAGCACTGTAATTATAATGCACTGGAGCAGCCTCTCTGTACATGTATAGCCCTTTGTGCCCCAAAACTGGTCTGACTTCTCTCCCAACAATACAGCTGGTCCAGTAAAAGGTATTACAAAAAACCCTTGCCTTTTACATGTTACCTGGACCATCAGGTTACAACAGTATTCCCACTGTATTACTTCAGGATGTTTGCCTTAGGCTATGTCTGCTTTTTTCCCAGACCTGAGGAAGGGTATTTGGGGGCTCAAATACTTGTCTGTAATCTCCTCAACTAAAAATTAACAAGTCCAATTAAAGGTGTCACCAGACAAAACTTGCTATCTTGCATAGTTGGTTGAAACTGTCTAGAGCTGAAGAGACACCACACATCTACCAGTGTGATCTAACATCAATATACAGTTATTACAGGATTTAAGACAGCTTTTAGATAACCAAGATCTTCTGCAGTATGTGATCACTGGAGGTAGTCCCCTAAGAATTCAAGGATACCTCCATCATCCACCTGTACAATATGAAGGGAAATCACCAACTCTGTGACAACCACAGGGGCATGTCCCTCCTCTCAACTGCCAGAAAGATGCTCACAAGAGTCCTCCTCAATCAGCTGACCACCAGTCGAAGTGACCTACTGCCTGAGAGTCCATGCAGCTTCAGAAAAGGATGTGGAACCACTGGCACGCTGTTTGCAACCTGGCAACTTCAAGACTAGTGCCAGAAACAGAATATCGACCTTTTCCTCACATTCCTCTATCTAACCAAAGCCTTCTGGGAAATAATGAAGTATGGATGTCCTGAAAAATTCATCCATATGGTTTGACAGTTCCACAGTGGCATGTTGGCACATGCCTTTGCAAATGGCGAATGCTCTGACCCCTTTCCAGTCATAAATGGTGTCAAGCAGGGCTGTGTGCTTGCACCTACCCTCCTCAGGATGGTATTCTCTGCTATGCTGTTGGACACCTTCCAAGATGATGATGGGGATCAGGTACCATTTTGATGGAGACACCTTTAACCTGCACAGGCTCTGAGTGAGCTCCAAAGTCCAGACAGCCATGCTTCGTGACTTCCTCTTTGCTCATGGCTGTGCGTTATGTGCAGGCTCACAGGCTCAAATGCAATGATCCGTGGACCTACTCTCATCAGCCTGTGACAACTTTGGACTAACTATTAACACAAAGAAGACTGAAGTGATGTTTCAACCTGCACCTGGCACGATGCCCCAGGAACCACACATCTCAGTTAAAGGCCAACAACTGTCAATGGTTGACAAGCTTGCCTATCTAGGCAGCACACTCTCCTGTGCTGTCCACATAGATGATGGAGTCAATGCGAGATTGACTCAGCAGACTCCATAAGTCAGTCTGGGACCGCAAAAGCAATGTCAGCAAAACTGAAGGTTTACAAAGCCATCATCCTTCTGACCCTCCTCTATGCCTGCATCATACCAAGAAACTGAACCACTTCTACCTGTGCTGCCTGCAAAAGATACTAAAGATCAAGTGGCAGGACAAGGTCCTGGACTCTCAGAAGATCAACTCTTCCCAGTATTCACACCCTGCTGAAACCAGCACAGCTAAGATGGGCCGGCCACCTCTCAAGAATGCCTGGCACTCGCCTGTATTCTTAAAGTCTTCTACAGCGAAGTGTTAAGTGGAGTACACACTAAAGAAGCGGTACAAGGACACCCGAGAGGTGTTCCTAAAGAGTTTTGGCAGTGACCCAGTCATGGGAGCAAATTACTTATGACTATCCATCGTGGAGGTCCCAAATCCAGAACAGAGCATTGGCCTTTGAACAGCAACACACAGCAGAAGCAATGAAGACATGTGGCCAGGAAAATAAAAACGATGAGCGATGACGTAGTCAGTCCTCATCGCCCTCTTGCCCTTGCTGCAGCAGATTGTCCGAAGCAAAAATCAGATTTATAAGTCACCTAGATACTCACGTGTCCTTCCCTCCCCCCACCATTTGTTCGCTTCTCTTCCCCTTTTTTCTCCTTTTCCTTCTTTCTCCTTTTCTTCTTTCTCCTTCTCTTCTTTTTCCCACTTCTTTTCTCTCTTCTTCTCTCCCCTCCCCCCGCTGGAGGCAGTCATCTTCGCCCGTGAAGGACAAACAATACAACACAGGATCTTAGGGATTAATTTTACCTGAAAATGATGTACCATGCGTAGGGCTTCTACACCAGTGTGGAAGCAGATTACAACTGTGCCAACTTGTTCTGTTTGCACGTTCTCAGAGTAGTAGAGGTGTTGGGGCAGATACAGCCATTGCAAGGATGATATGGGCAACATAAGTAGATGGGATCACTTGGAAAGTCTGAGTAGAATAGCAATGCAGAGCTGCTTCGGTGGACTGGATTAGGAAGGCATTCTCTTTATATGCAGCTCACAAACCCTTTTGCTTGAAAGAGCAAGCGTCTTTGAGTGCTGATCCTCATTATTTCTAATAAATATGCCCAGTGCTTTATTACAAAGCAGTAACCTTTCTGTGTGCCTGCTGAGGTAATGCATGTACATGATGACCAAAAAAAGGCAATACTGAACAGACTGAAAACGGAAGCACAGGAATAGATGCATCTTTTTGGCGACAGTTGAGAATAAGGAAGGAGTTCCACATTTTTAGTCTTTGGTGCTGTTATTATAGAATTTGTTATAAGGTTACGCAAAAGTTTTCACCACATGCAGTTGCTATTTCAAACAAAGCTTTAAATCTATAATTAGTGGTAGTGAATGAAATCTGTTAGCTCCTGTGAATATTTCTACAGAGATACCCTTCATATGTGTTATGGGGATTCTCCAATAGACTTTTTTTCATATAGAAATGAGTGATGTCGGTCTGGCTGTCTCTGTGAGGTCAGGCTTTTGCTAGGAGGAGCAGTATTAAAGTGGTTTTTGGCTTGAAAAGGAATTTACAGGAACAATTATATTTTTTTTCCTTCTTGGAACCATAAAAGTGACCCATAAATGGGCTCTACACATCTGAATGCAAATGTCTGTTAGCGTATCCCTTCAAACAGCTTAAAGGAATGAGCTCTCAAAGGTCCAGCAAAATACCAACCCTGGGATACCTGAGTTGGTTTAGATGCAGGCCAGAAAGCATGGAGAGTGCCTCTCTCTCATTTTAGATCTGGGGTCAATACCTCTTAGGACTGCTACCACAGCTGTGCTGTAGGGGAAAGGCCCTCTCAGGTAGACAGGTCCCAAACTAGGCTACAGGCAGGGTAGATCTGCACCTTTCTAGACTGTCTAGGCTTCAAAGACAGTCTAGTCTTTTAGTAGCATTATTAGGTACATGTGTAAAAGAGTTAACATTCCTGATGACAGGCAGGTTAGGCAGGTGCTCCCATATTGGGAGCAGCAAGACCCATGAAAGATGGCAGTGATTCAATTAAATGTACCACTGTAGTCTTCAGGTTTGTATTTGGGAGCTGTGTTAGTCTGAGACAAAAAGAAATGCAAAACTAGAGTTCTAGAGTTTGCATTTCTACTGTAGTCTTGAGGAGCCTTAGTCATGGATCAGTACCTGCTGCAGAAATACAGATTCATGGATTAACCACCTGCCCCTTCCCTGGTATAAATAAATAACAACAAAAACAAATGGCTTTTCTCATTAAATGCTTTTACTGTCTGCAACCCTGGAAAAAAAAGCAAATGTCTCATTAGCAGGCGACAATGTCAGTTCTCAACCTGACTGTATTTACCTGTACACCTCTTCCACTGTCTCCTTTCCCATGTCTCCTCTGTCAGCAAGAGACGTTAGGAAAACACTTAAAACAATCATTGAAACTTAATGAAAATGTCCTAGCTTAAACCACCTGCAACTTAGCCTTTGAATTTCATTTTGCATAGTCAAATGGAGGACATGAATCTGTGAAGTGGCAAGTCATGCCTTTTTAAGAATAGAAGAATAGTTATCTTCCTGGATGCAATCATTATCTGTTCGTTTTCTTGTTGTTTGGCAGATCTCACTATAAGGCTCCAGCTACGTGTCACACTTAAGGTGTGATTAACCAGTTCAACCAATTAATGGTGTGGTAAAACAAGCAATAAGCTACAAAGTTATTCCACAAAGAATAACACAAAGTTATTACACAGTGTAATAACTTTGTAGCTTGTTCTTATCATGCCATTAATGGAATATGTGGGAAGGAGCTCCCTTATAGCTGGAAGCCCCATCAACTGGGGTGTACCACTGACTACCAGCCTTGCAATGACAAGGCTCGCAGTGGCAGCAGCTCTCCAGTGCTGCCCCTGCTGTGAGCTTTATTAGCTGTAGGGCTTGCAATGGGGGCAATGTGGAAAGCGCTGTCTCCGTGCAAGACTTGCCAGCTGCTGGGCTTACAGGTGCGGGAGCCAGTGCAGGCTCCTCCTGCGCTGACAATGAGGCATGATTGGATCTGATATTGGATCCCACAGTCGTACATCCTGCCATGCATATGTGGCATAGAAGGAGGTGTGATTGTGTGGATTATGCAGGAGATCCTATCACATCTTTATCTAAGGGGCCCTAAGGCACAAATATGTCAGTAGCAAGAGGAGGATCAGGGAAAGTGCGGGTCCCTTACTGAATGGTGGAGGCAACATGGTGGCAGAGGATGCAAAAAAAGGCTCAAGTACTCAATGCCTTTTCTGCCTCAGTCTTCGCAGGCAATGTCAGCTCCCAGTCTACTGCACCGGACAGCACAGTTTGGGGAGGAGGTGAGCAGCCAACAGTGGTGAAAGAACAGGTAAGGGACTATTTAGAAAATACAAGTCCATGGGTCTGGATAGGATACACCCAAGTGTGCTGAGGGAGTTGGCTGATGAGACTGCAAAGCCATTGGCCATCATCTTTGAAAACTCATGGTGATCATGGGAGGTCCTGGGTGATTAGAGAAGGGCAAACATAGCGCCCATATTTAAGGGAAAAAGGAGGATCCAGGGAACTACAGTCAGCCTCACCTTAGTCCCTGCAAAGATCATGGAGCAGATCCTCAAGGAATCTATTTCTAAGCACTTGGAGGAGAAGAAGGTGATTAGGAACAGTCAGCATGGATTCACTGGGGCAAATCATGCCTGACCTACCTGATTGCCTTCTATGACAAGGTGACTGGCTCTGTGGATATGGAGAGACAGGCGGTTGTGGTGTGCCTTGATTTTTGCAAGGTTTTTGATACAGTCTCCCACAACATTCTTTCAGGCAAACTAAGTTAGTACAGACTGCATGAATGGACTATAAGGTTGATAGAAAAATGGCTGGAGCATCAGGCTCAGAAGGTAGTAATCAATGGCTTGATGTGCAGGTAGCAGCCAGTATGAAGTTGAGTGTCCCAGGTGTCAGTCTTGGGGCCAGTTTTGTTCAATATTTGCATCAGTGACCTGGAAGATGACAGAGTGCACCCTCAACAAGTTCTCAGATGAAACCAAGCTGGGGGGAGTAGCAGATACACTGGAGGATAGGGCTAGGATTCAGAGTGACCTCGACAAATTGGAGGATTGGGTCAAAAAAAAATTTACGAGGTTCAACAAGGACAAGTGCAAAGTCCAGCACTTAAGACGGAGCAATCCCATGCACTGGTACAGGCTGGGGACTGCCTGGCTGGGAAGTAGGTCTGCAGAAAAGGACAAGGGGGTGACAGTGGACAATTACCTGAATATAAGCCAACAGTGTGCCCTTGTTGCCATTAGGGCTAATGGCATCCTGGGGTGCATTGGCAGTTGTGTTGCTAATTGGCCAAGGGAAGTGATTCTTCCCCTCTTTTCAGTACTGGTGAGGCCACATCTAGAGTCCAGTGTTCAGTTTTGGACCCCTCACTACAGAAAGGATGTGGGCAATTTGGAAACAGTCCAGTGAAGGGCAACAAAAATGGTGAGGGGGTTGGAGCACATGAGTTATGAGGAGAGCCTGAGGAAACTGGGTTTATTTAGTTTGGAGAAGAGAAGACCGAGGCGGGATTTAACAGCAGCCTTTAACTACCTGAAGGGAGGTTTGAGGAGGATGGAGCTGGACTGTTCTCAGTGGTGGCAAAAGAAAGAACAAGCAGCAATGGGCTACAGTTGTGACAAGGGAAGTTTAGGTTAGATATTAGGAAGAATTTTCTCACTAGGAGGGTAGTAAGGAACTGAAACAGGTTACCCAGAGAGGTGGCATCTCCATTCTTGGAGGTTTTCAAGTCATGGCTAGACAAAGCCTTGACTGGGATGATCTAGTTGGGGATGGTCCTGTTTTGAGCAGGGGGTTGGACTAGATGTGACCTCCTGAAGTTCTCTTCCAACACTCATTTTCTACAATTCTATGAGTCACAGTTTCACAGTTTCTAGGGTTGGAAGGGACCTAAGTAGATCATCTAGTCTGAGCCCCTGCCATGGCAGGAAAGAGTATTGGGGTCAAACGAGTCTATAACACTGAATGAGAAATAAGCATTAATATTGTTGATGGCAGTCTGTTGTAGAGGTTAGATGATGGTTTGTATGAGTTGGTTTGGATAGGGATGGTCCTGCTTTGGGCAGTGGGTTAGACCAAATGACCTCTGGAAGTTCCTTCTTAGCCCTACTTCTGTCTATGATTCTATGATTCAGGTGATGTCAAACAGCATCCAGACAAGTCTGTGATGTCCTTGGTGTCAGGGGGGAGGGGTGGGCTGCACCTTCTGCCACCAGCATCACTGTCCCCAGCTGATCTGGGTGCAGGAGGAACCCTGGAGCTGCTCCTGCCCTACTCTAACTGCCACCTGAAATATTGGGGTGGGGACTGCCAGGCTTGCCAGGAAATAGTGGTGGTAGTGCATAGCCAGCTCCTGCCCACTCCTGATGAAGTCATGGGTAGGTGCCAGAGCCACTCCTGACCTGCTCCTGCACCATGCTGTAGCGAGCAGCTGTGTGAGAGCCTAGCTGGGCAAGGGACAGTGGCAGCGGTGTTCAGGTTCCTTCTTCCAGGTCCTGCTCCCAGCCAGCAGGGGACACCTGTGATGGGAGGGGGCAGGGGGACAGGAGTGGACAGGAGGCAGGGACAGAAGGAGGAAACTGTGCACTACCTCCAGCTAAGCATCCCAGTACCCTATGAAGGTGTTCCCCACAGCCCACAGCTGAAATGGGGCAGGAGCAGTTGTGGAATCCCGCCCCCCACCCCCGCCAAGTCAGCTGAGGACAGCGGTGGGAGTGCGCCTGCTTCCTGCCCAGATCCCTCATGTCCTCTGTCAACCCAGGGGCCTCAGTCCCACAAGGCTTGAGGGGCAGTGTGGTCCAGTCCCCGGATCTGCCCATGCCTGGAATTGTTATAATTGTTGGGTTGCTAATACTGCCTTCATTAGATTATCCTTGAAGAGAGACAGGACTAACTGGAGAATAGAAAAGGCAGAAATATTTCTGATGGAATACATTCGGGGGCAGTGGTTCTCAACTATCATAGACTACTTTTGTGCTAACATTGTGCGACACGCTACGGCACCCTTAAGAAGATCTGAGAGACCCTAGGGTGGCACAAAACCCTAGGTGAGAACCACTGCTCAAGAACTAGTAGCAAGAAAGCAAATCAGTCAGAAGGCAAGGGTTTTCATTTGAAAATAAGCAAAAGCCCAAAGCCTGAGATAGATAACAAGCTTTTCAAATAAGATAATGGTCACTGATGATGAGAGATTTGTTGACAGAAATGTCATTTAAATTCCATATTTGTTTTATTGGAGAGAGAATCTCAAATCATTCATCTTGCATTTTACCGTAATCTTCTCATTGTGTGTCATGACGGTTAGATTTCTTTTGTGGACAATAAAAGGCAAAGATGAGTGTAACTGGGTACTCTTACATGAACCACTCAATGCTCAGTAAACTAATTCTACTTCACATTAGTGCGTGATGGCAAAAACTGTGCTAATGCACAGTAGAATTAGTCTACTGTGCATTAAGTGTCACAATAAAGAGTTCACCTTTGCTACTGCACATAAACGCAGGCTAATGTACCTTTATGTAGTACCTCATATTAGAGGTACTAAACATAATGCTCAGTAGCAAAAGTGCATTAATGAATGTGTAAATGTTCCCACTGGGTTGCACTCTACTCTGCTTTGACATCTAGTAGAGTTGTGTAGCAGTTTTCCAGTAAAATGAAGCCATGTCCAGTTTTCCTCCTTTTAGGTTTAGCTGCGCACTTTCAGTTCAGCCTACACTGGCTATCGTTCTCCTCCTCCTAACAGACAATGTCAAAAAGATGGGCAATCAGCAGATCTTCAGCTAGCATCAAGTAGCTTCATCCTGTTGCAGAGGAGAAGCACTGTTTGACATCTCTTGAGGATCTGCACTAATGAAGATGTAACTAATTATAGACCAATACATTCTGCTCTAAAGCTTAATTCCTTAGAGACACATCTGGGAAGTCTAATTCCCCTGAGAAGTCCTGGCTGCAGTCAGAAAGCAGGTCCTGTTGGAGTAAAGAAGCCCACTGTAAAAAAGTTTCCTACAGTACTTAACAGAGGCTGGAAGTCCAGGGAGTACAAGGGAAACATGACAAGCTGGTTCATAGCTGGAAGGAACAGCAGTGGCTTCCTGCTTTGAAGAGTGGTCCTATCTTGAGTTGAAGCCAATGAGTGAACATAGGCTGGGCTTGATGTCTTGACAAAGAGAGGATTTATGGGAAGCATGCCTCAGCCTAGCATGAATCTGGGCTGCTACAATACAGTGAGTGGTAGGCTTATGTTTCCCTATAGCATCATCTGGAGGTGTTGTGCGAACTCTGTAGGCAGGCAAGAGGACATAGAAAGGAAGATTTTGCCAGGGAAGATAAATGCCTGGGCTGCTGCCACAAAGTAGTGAGGACTCCCTCTTCCACAGGGGCAGAGACCATTGACTCTTTGTGAACACAGGTGAGTACATCTGCAGCGTTTGCTTGGACTTCTACTCCAAAATACTCCACCTGCCTTGAAAAGACAGGAAGGCCTATTGCAGACTTTTGGTCTCATAATGATATTAATGATAGAGTAGTATGCACACCAATCCTGCAAACACTTCCATGCATAAGTTGCATAGGCCCGTTGAGATCAGTGGGACTACTTATATATTAAGTTAAGCATATGTACAGGTTTGTAGTACCAGGATGTGTCTACACAAGACGTTTACTGTGGGATAGCCTAATTAGCTCCAAGGTAAATGTTGCAGCATCTACATGTGTAGGGCTATTGGGCTGGAATAAACTAATAAACTCCACAGCAGTAGTACTTGTAACTACGAGTACTATCCTCCTGTGGAGTTTTTTACTCCACACCACCGCATGTGTAAATGCTGATGCAGCTGGCTGCAGCATGAAGGTGCTTCAGTGTAGGGGTTACCTGCTGGCTAGTCCCACACTGGAGCACCTTCAGACCCCAGCCAGCTCCTCTGCAGCACGTTGAACCAGGTTGGAGCAGTCCCAAAACGTCAGGCTGACCCCGGGGTCCCCTGCCAGTCGTGGTTGCTTTGACTTGGCTCGATGTGCTGCAGTCCTGGGCACACATTCAAATGGTGAACCCAGGAGTAATAAACTCTGGTGCAATAAGTGCAGGAGTTTATTGCTTTGAATTAATTGGACATGTAGATGTGCCCCCAGAGTTTTAGCGATAGCATTTTTACCTGATATATTCAATGATCTGTGCTTTGCTGGATTTAGGTAATACATTTCAGTCAGTTCTTGTTTAAGTTTAGTCAGTTTAACGGGTCTAAATATTTGTAAATAAGGCAAGTTAAGAGTTCTAAAAATCACTGAGCTGCAAGAGCCTATTAGCACTTATTACAGTATTGCTGTTTTCTCGCACTTCAATGCAGCTTTTTAAAAACATACAAGGATGGTGTTTGTTAATGGATTGCTCTTGTAAGGTTTTACGCTGAGTTGTTTTTATCACTTGCACATAATTACTTCATGCACTCTCATCGGTCCCAAGTGGTGTGGCCTTTAGCTTACATTTCACCAGTGTTTTAACTCCTAAGTATCTTCAATCTTGTAGTCTCCAATGAATTGTTATTGGCTTTCTTTTTGGAATACCAGGGAAGATCATCCAGAAGCAGATTATAGCTATAATCCTGGAGCCTATTTGCTGCCCAAGTGGATGAGTTGAATAATTATGTTCCTGCAGGGTTTCCTCTTGCATAGTAGATAGAATGTGAAGGTTTGGGGATTGTAGGGGGTGATGGTTTCATAACAGGACTGTAATGAGCCAACTTGCAATTGGGGCAGATCCAGTCCCAGGTCGCAGCTGGATGTAATCAGGGAATTGGGCTGAGTCGTGCCTTGGGAAGAGGGTCCTGCTCACACTGCCCTATATAATAAGCTCAGACTAGACAACATGAAGCCTTGCTATGCCCCTGACCTGCTTGGAACTCCTGAACCTGATGCTGCTCTCCAAACCTCTGGCTTGAACCTTCCTGCCTGTTCCTGTCTTGGGCCTCCCAGTCTGGATTAACTACTTTCTCCGACTTCACCCTCATTTCAATACTTAGCTTGCTACCTGTACTAAGACTGATACCCATCTTTGATCTTAGCTTCCACTTAGGGAAACTCTTGACCTAGTGCAAGTCCACTTGGACTGACTGCCCATGGCCTGGTCAACCCTTAAAAGAACTACGACTAAAGATCTCTCAAGGATGTATGCCCACGTGAATGAAGACCACTGCAGCGAATGAGTTGTGCATGGCCTTTTAAAGACCTGTGCATTTTTTATGTGATATTATCTGCAACTGTGCTGTCATGGCACTGGTTTACCAAGGCCTAGATCTCACACAGCCTTTGGTCTTCAGTGTCCAGGCCAGCAGCTCAAGTGTGGCTTTAGGGGCTGCACCCTCCAGATAAGCCTGGGGAAGACTGCCCCTTCCAGGGTTGTGAAACATCAAAAGGAAAAAAATCAAATGTGCACGAATCAACACAAGGTCAAGGTAGGAGTCTTTTGATTCTGAGCAATGCAGACAGGTCAAACGAGTCCCTAAAAACAGGAAGGGAATCTAACAGGCCATGACCCAAGTAGCTTTTGGTTTCAGCCAGGCTTTCTTCCCAATCTGTCACCAGCTGAGCTGAGCTCCTTCAGCTGATATCCTCTGTCCAGGTGTAGCACCATGCTTAGAAGGATGGAGATGCTATTTTCCACAGTAGCTTATTAATCCTTGTCTTCCTGTATGGGTTTGCATGCCCCATCACAGACATCCATGATAAACAGGGATTCTTTTCATACCTAGGTGAAATCCCTGCCCCAAGGATGCCACATCTAAGGTTAGGCACAGAGGTAGGCAGAGTTTGGGAAATGGGGGTGATAAAAAGGAATGATCTTTAGAAATAGGTTGGGCAGACTCGGGTAGAGAGTCTAGGGTTTTGTGTCAGCTCAGGCATGAAATAACATGCATATGGTTAAAAATGGTATTACACTTTCCTTCAGGTGTACTCATATCTGTCAAGTGCCAGGGTGTGGGCAGTCTTGCCTAATGGTCAGGCCTAGGGTACAGAGTTGTCTGGTGCTGGAACTAGAATTGGGAGCCGTAGCCAAAGTCAAGACAGACTGGGGTCAAAAGCTGGAGACAGGGTAAGCCAAGGGTGTGAACCAAAAGCTAGAGCCAGAGATCAAACCAGAATCAAAAGCAAAAACCAGAATCAGGGGGTGCCAGAGGTCTTACTAGAATCACACGCCAGAGCTGGAGCCAGAAGTCAAAACTAGAGAACCAGCAAGGAAGAGACAGAGGGCCAGGAGCAAAAACTCTTGCCTTTACCTGGACAAGGGAATTGTGAACTGGGTCTGGTTTTTATGAACTTGAGCAGGTAAGGCCTGTTGACTGTGTCTTCAGGGTTGCCTCATTCAGCTCGGTTGGGACCAGGGCTCTGCTCTGGGTTTGCTGCAGGGGGTACTTGTTCAAGGCATGAATTTCCCTCATCTTTTAATTAAGACAGGCTGGGTCCCAAGTTCTGATCTGGTCTCATTATAATATTTGATTCCCACCAATAACAATCTCTGATTTGTAAATGACTTGCAACTGGGGCCAGGGGTTAGAAGGGAACAGCTATCACCATGGCTTTTTTTGAAGAATTTAGTGATACTCAACAGGTGGAAGTCTGCCCCTTCCAGGGGCCTGTTGTGTACAGACAAGTCTACACGTTGTCTTATGGTGACACTGCTACTGTGCTGTGCTTTAATCCTTCTTTTGGAAGTACTAAAGCACTATGCAGTAACTGCCCATACTGCACCATGCATGCAGGGCACAGTTAATTTTAGCCACTACTTTGCTGTAGTGCAGCACTAAAACAAGGGAGCGTGCTGCTATGGCCAAGTAGCTGCCAGTCATGTGTAGACCTATACGGTTGCTATATTTCTGTAGGTCATCACTATGTCACTGTAGCATGTCACTACGGTGATGTAGCGTGATATGTAGATGTGCCCATAGTGTTGCTACTTACCTCACACCCTTGGGTTCTTGGTGAGTAAAAGTGGGATATTATCAGCATAAAATACTAGGGAGCAGTAGTGGTGTCTTCCAGTTGATTGTGACTGCAACCTTTCCCCCCTCAAGTCACCACCTGGGTCTGTTACCCCATTTGCCCCATTCTAGTTGCACCACTGCTAGGGAAGAAGACCTGAAATCCTATTGCAGAATTCCTGTTGATGCCAGAAGATCCTAGATTTCACCTCAACACTTCAGTTCCTTCCCTTTTTCATGTTCTTGTGATAAAGTATTTAGCAGAATTTGCAGTTCTGTCGAGTGCTGCTGCTGTGGCCCTGACTTTATGACTTCTGGGCTGTCAACCATGCGCCTTAGTGCCCATGCTACCCCAGCCCCCAATACTTCAGTGAAACTGGAAGAATTGTATTTTCTCTTGAAACAAATGTAATGAAAATTCAAATGCAGTTTTTCAACGTATTTCCACTGAGTTTAAAACTTCATCATATATCCATAGTAGCCCAATCATCAGAGTATGTGGTATATGTACTTGCTTTTTTTTTTTTAAATTCCCCATTTTAAATTATTTAAAGACTGCAGTTTCTTTATCTAGGACGCACTTTCTCAAAATGTCAGGAGACTGAAATAATGACTTTGTCTGTGTTCACAAATCTAATTGTGATTAATGTGTCAAGGCAGCAGTGGAAAATGCTTTAATGTTACTTAAGCTACGAACACCAGGAGTTAAAAGAAGGGGTAGGTGGGAGAGAAGGAGAGAAAAAGACCATTGAGGCAATCAATGTTGGGTTTCTAGTTGAAATGAAAATGAATAATATCAAGTTTTCCAGGGATTTTGGAAGACCTGTCATCATGGATGATAAGTCACCTCTGTGCAGAGCCAACACAGCGCACTCCTCAGTTCAGTTCCTTTTCAGACCTAGGTACTTGCATCTTAAGGACCTATTCGGTTGAGTGGCCCTGGGATGGCTTCCAAGCATATAGCCCTTCCTGAGAGGTGCTAAGCACCTGAAATTCCTACAATGGATACAGTGGGATTTATCCATGGACCTGTGACAGGAGCTAATTGCAAACTTTGCTACTTCTCTTGGTTCCCTTTGTTAGAGGGAAGGTCAAATATGGAAGCTCAACTATACAAGAGGAAGTTTAAGGCTGGAAAAGGGCTTGGCACATTTAATGAGCCTGAAAAGCAATGTGCAGATCTTCACAGTGATAAGTGTTTTCATGTCTTATTGACAGCAATGAGCGTGAGTTGTCGC
This sequence comes from Crocodylus siamensis, assembly GCF_052110815.1. NCBI lineage: Eukaryota > Metazoa > Chordata > Crocodylia > Crocodylidae > Crocodylus > Crocodylus siamensis. Next base: position 200,308,431 of record NC_143399.1, read on the forward strand.
AGCTTGAGAAAGTCAATGGAGAATCTCCCAATAGAGCGATGCCTTGGATGAAGGTCCCAACACCATTCTGGGTGAGGCCAGGAGATGCCAGAAAGTGTTAAAAGCTGGGGAAGTTTAGGGAGATTGATGCCTTCCTGGAGAAGTGGAGAAGTAGGTAGAACTATAGTAAGCTAAAGACAATAGACCAAATAATGTCTATCGTTATATGATATTTGCTGTTACAAATTTTGCATGTTTTGCTGGTATCTTGAGCAATGTGCTAGAAGGCCAGTAATATTCATTTTTGAATGGTCCTCATTAAATTTGTACCTATATTAGGCCCAGGTTGGGATAACATTAGCCAGATAATATTGTTCTCAGTACTCTGAATGGTTTCTCTTTTTTCTCTTAAGATATTAATTGTAGTGATAATGGAAATGGTATTGCATACCGGAGTCATTCTTAAAAAAAGAGCTTTCGGAAGGGGTTTTAAACTGAAATGGCAGTATAATAGACTCTTGATTAATATTTTCAGCTTGTTAAAATGCACTTTTTAAAATGAGATGCTCAAGATGTGTTGTTTTTCTGTGTTTTTGTTTCAGGAAGACAGAAGCTCCTGTTTTCACGACAGGTTGATGTGTTAGAAAACGGGTTGATGTGTTAGAAACCTGAACTGGAAAGCTGGGTTATGAGGACTTTGTATTGTCAGAGAGGCACAAAGTAGCCAGAGGATGCTGGCAGGGAAAGAAACATGAGCTGTGTTTCAAATTACAGTGCACTAATAGGCCAGTACTTCTCAATACCTTCAAACCTCTTTTATAGGAATAATGAGGTAACGAGACCTCAGCAAGAAGGAAATAAAATGTGTTTTCTGCAACGATGAGGAATTCTTTACAAGGAACATTTTTTGTAAACAATTCCAGATTGGACCAAGAAACCTGACTCTCTAGCCTGTACATTTTGAGGCCAGGACAGTCTCTTTCTATGTGTTTGTACTGTGTTTAGTATGATGGCTCCCTGGCTTTCTTTGTAGACTCTAAGTGTTGCTGTGGTATTAATCGGGGTGCTCAACCCCATCCTGCAAGCCAGATCTAGTCCGTGGAGCTATGTAATCTGTCTTGTGAGACTCCCCACAGGTCTGGAAATTTGGCAATGGGGCAATTAGCCCTGTTAGCGCCGAATTTCCAAGCCCCATATGGCTGGACTGAAACAAAGAATTATAGAAGTTAGGGTTGGAAGGGAGCTCAGGAGATCACATCTAGTCCGGCCCCCTGCTCAATGCAGGCCTATCCCCAAGTAGATCATCCCAGCCAAGGCTTTGTCTACCTGGGTTTTGAAAACCTCCAAGGATGGAGAATCCACCACCGCTCTGGGTAACCTGTTCCAGTGTTTTACTGCCCTCCTGGTGATATTTTTTTTCCTAATACCTAATCTAAACTTCCCTTGCTGCAACTTGAGCCCATGGCTCCTTGTTCTGTCATCTGCCACCACTGAGACCAGTCCAGCTCCATCCTCTTTTGAACGCCACCCCACCTTGAGGTAGTTGAAGGCTGCTATTAAGTCTCCTCTCAGTCTCCTCTTCTGAAACTAAATAAGCCCAGTTCCCTCACCCTGTCCTCGTAAGTCATGCACCCCAGCCCCCAAACCATTTTTTGTCACCTTCTGCTGGACTCTTTCCAACTTGTCCACATCCTTTCTGTAGTGGGGGCCCAAAACTGAATACAGTACTCCAGATGTGGCCTCACCTGCACTGAATAGAGGGGATGAATCGCTTTGCTTGACCTGCTGGCAACACTCCTACCAATGCAGCTCAGCATGCTGTTTGCCTTCTTGGCAACAAGGGCACACTGCTGGCTCATATTCAGCTTATTGCCCACTGTCACCCCCAGGTCCTTTCCTGCAGAGCTTCTGCCCAGCCAGTCGGCCCCCAGCCTGTACTGGTGCATGGGATTGCTCTGTCTTAAGTGCAGGACTTTGCACTTGTCCTTGTTGAAATTCATGAGATTCCTTTTGGCCCAATCTTTCAATATGTCTAGGTCACTCTGGATCCTAGCCCTACCCTCCAGCATACCTACTATTCCTCTCAGCTTGGTGTCATCTGCAAACTTGCTGAGGGTGCAGTGTGTGCCATCTTTCAGGTTGCTGATGAAAACATTGAACAAAACCAGCCCCAGGATCAACCCCTGGGATACTGGCTGCCAACTAAACATCAAGCCATTGATTACAAGGCATACCACATCCACTGGTCTCCCTGCATCCACAGAGCCAGTCACCTCATCATAGAAGTCAATCAGATTGGTCAGGCATGACTTGTCCTTGATGAATCCATGGCTCTGAACCAGCCAGCCTTGGGCAGAAGGATCAGGCCCTATTCCTGAACAGCTGTGTCAAGCTAAGGCTAGATGCAGCCATGTGGAAATGGCTTTCCCAGGGCCTGATGGAGCCATGGCAGGGCCAGGTGCCAGGAGGGCTGGTGCCATGGGGGGACTGGGAACTATGAGGGCCAGTGCCATGGGGCTGCCTTGGTCCCACACACTGGATCCAGCCTACAGATGGACACGGCACCACTCATCTAGCCAGGGGACAAAACAGTATAAATAGTAATGATTCCAGACTTAAGGATTTTGTTCTTACGCTATGGCTGTAAAGGCCATGTCTGATTCCCATAATATTATGGAGCACAGCTATTCTGCTTAATGTAAAGGCTAGCATATGTCCACATTGTGTCCCATCAGTCCCTAGAGCGGTCTTCGGGTAGTGAGGCTACTCCAGGGGCACCCCTGCCATCTCTCTCATGCATGCCAGCAGCAGATCTCAAGAGTAACACTGGGAAGTGCTCCCTTTCTGAGATCACTTGAACATATATTAACAACCTTTTATAGAAGCAGGATGTTGACTGCCGTGCCACCCCCCCCCCTTGCTTTACCTGTGGCAGGTTAGGGTGTTATGTCTTGCATTGTGTGTCAGGGTTGACAATAGTTTCATGAGGGGTTTAGATTATGGATTTGTATAGGATAGTTTGAATAGGGATGAGGCTGCTAACAGATGGATACTGTAGTTTAGGGCTTTGACCCAACTGCTGAGGATGATTCCTGGAACGTTTGGGGACCATCCAGCATTTCTTTATGCCCTGAGGGAGCTGGGTGAGGTCTTATGTGGGCACAGGAGCAGCTGAACAGGTTGAACGGGCACAAGACCTGCTTGCTTTAACCAGTGTACTTCGCCTTTGGGCAACACTGACATATCAAACTTGCTCCTCTTGGGGTAGTCTGAAAGTCCATTCCCTAATTCAGTTTACTGCATAGTGTATCACAGTAATAACTACCATACTAGTTTCTTATTTTATTATGTGTATAGATTGAGACAAGTAACAGATTTAGTGCTACACAAATATACTGTAACTAGAAGGGTGGAGTAATTCATCTACTTTTGGGGGCCTCAAGAAACATTCTGGTCCACATAAACCAAAATGATAGTGTTTAAATCTCTTGTTTCAAGTCATCAGCTAATAGAAGTAATCGCCTTCTGAAGCACCAGTTACAGGGTCACAGCTGTGAGCTGGATCCTATTTAGGAGACCAGATGGACCAGTGGTCTGAAAACTCCTCAGCAAATGCAGCATGCTCAGTCAAGGAGAGATTCAACCTGATTCCCATGAAAAGCAGAAAGTCATTTTGTCTGTACTGTGTTTGTACAGACGTGTCTTCAGTTACCTCCATAAATGTTCTTTGCTTATAGAAGTCCAGCTGACAAATGACATGTGAGTGCTAGAGAAGTTCTCTGGAGGTAGAAATTGGTCTCCATATAGAATACAGCAGTGAAGTAAGCAAAGGTGGAGCAAAACACACACATCTGAAAAAAGGAATTTCCATAATCCTCTCTAGCCTGTAACACATGGCATGATGGCAAATGCTTTAATGGTCTATGGCATATGAAAATATATCTACATAAATTGTGTGCTGCAACTTCCACATTTGAACTAGGCCTATAAATGATGGATGCTTTTCGGGAAGATGGATAGGGGGCAGATTAGCCTGAATAGGCCCTGCATAAATACTCTTCCCCTTTAGCATCTGCTCTTTGCCACTGTGAGAGACAGAAGACCAAGCTGGATGGAACTGGTTTGGCCCCATATAGCATGTCTTGTGTTCCTAACCTCTCCCTCTACCCCCAATCTAATTTTGTTCTGGCAATCAGATGGATTAGCCATTCTAACTGCTTTATTTATAGATTTAGTACCTACATTACAAAAGTACAAGCAGGGACAAGCTGTCAGTAGGGCAGGTTCTCTGTTCTGCCCCCACCCCTTTGCATCCCTTTGGAATGTGAAGAAGCTGGAAAACAGGCGTTTCCAGCATTGGGGGAGTCCTTATAGCTAGGAACAGAAACTACACATAAACCGGTGTAAGTGATTAGAAACTGGTTCAGATCCATAACACAACAGAAGTTCAGTGCACATAAACTGCTTTCAAAATGGCCGAAACTGGTTTAAGATAAAACTGGATAGACATAGTATCAGACCAAACTGATTTAGTTTAAATGGGTTTATTGAAGTTCTGTCACAGATCCCCTCTAAATTAAGTTAATTTACAGTCCCCCAGCATCCCAGGATGCTTTGTTCCTCCCCTGTAAACTCCCCCGCACAGGGTGGGCAGACTAGCTTTGGCCAGCTGCCTGCTTCAGCTGAGCAGGGAGGCGTGCTTTAGCGCCCCCTGGCTTCTGGCCTAGGCCACTGCAGCCATGTGGCTGCATTTTCAGAATCAAAAGTGAATGGCTGTTCACTTGCTCATTGGTCTACAAAGCTTAGATTAACCTGTGAAGATTGAATTGCTTCAGCCTTGGGATTTCTGACTGCCTGTACTTAACCTATGTGGCTCCTACCCCCCAGAACAGCTCCTACTGTAAGCGGCACGTCAGGTGTACTAGTTCCCTATGGTTGATGCATCCTGTTACAGACCATAGCCAGGTCTGACTACCTGGTAGCTGCTTGTTATGTACAACAGAGAATTTGGATGAATATCTCTTATCTTTGTCAGAGACAGCTGAAACCATGAACATCCATCGGAAAGGAAAGGAAAACCGTGAGTATCCATTGGGTATAATCTGTTCCCAGGCTTACCGGTGCCCTGAAGAGAATAGTAAAAAACAATCTGTTTAATTGAACAGGGCTCTTTTTCCTCCCACTTCTTTAAAATTGGTGGAGTTTTCACCAATTTTAGAAGGGATTCAATTAGAGGAATATCAAGGGCAGTATTTTTATTGAGATAATTTCTGATCATTTTTAACAATTCATAGCAAGCAGAAAACTATTCAGAAACAATAACACCATCAACATGATGACTGTGCCTTGAGCAGGGGGCTGGACTAGATGATCTTGTGAGGTTCCTTCCCACTCTACCTTCCTGTGACCCTTTAAACATAATATCTTGCATAAATATGCATATATTACTGTGTTTCCATTATATGTTACCACATATTAATATTATATATTAATATTATATAAGTATGTAGTATAGTTATGTATTAATATTATATATAATTATATAATGTCATTATATATTTTATATATATAAGTCAGTATTAATTGGAATTCTCCAGCAGTTTTACATCACAACACCCCCTTTTGTTTTCGTCTTTTTTTAAAAACTATTTTAGCAATCCATCTGAATATTTGCACCAGCGAGAATAAATTTTAAAGTGTTTACCAGCAGTGTTTCAGATAGAAATGATATGTCCACCCTGGGAACAGAAATGGGACAACGATCGCTAATCTGTTGGTGTGTTGTGTTACTTTTGTTTTGTTTTTGTTTTTGTATTTCAAGGCCTGACACAAAACATTTTGGTATCTTTCTGGGTGATCACTTGATGGTTTGAAATATGAATTTTTTTTTTCATGTGTGATTTTCTGCACAAATTGTATGGTATCTTTTCTGTTCTCTGCTTGGAAGACTGGAACACTTGTTATGAAGCTTTTTTCTTTTTAAATGTAGCTTTCAATGGGCGTTTGAATAGGCATAATTCTGGAATCACTTGTGCTTCTAAAACTCCATTGCACAAATACCCAACACTTCTGACATTTGGCATTTTCATCTTGTCTATTCAAATATTTGGAGAAAGCAAGCAATATGGGTTTTGCCTAAACCTGTAGCAAAAGCCTCATCATTAGGTCTTTTTGGGGGGCAAGAACTTAAGTAATTATTTATTTAATTACTTAGGTTTCCAGTTTAGGAACATAACCCTATTTAGTATAATATCTAAATATTTACTTAAATTCACTGCAGTCACTAGGAGCGACCTCCATGTTTAACTATATGTTTTTGTGTGTTCTTGAATGGAAATGCTTGGTTGACACCAGGCTTACAGTCACTGCAATGAAGACCAAACATCACCAAAGCAAATTCATATTTAAGTCTAGTAAAAATGTTATTTAAAACTATTTGGCATTATTCTCCTATCTTTTTACACATGGGATAGTTTATGAAGCACACAACACTTTGGGGGAGAATAAATCATTTAAGGGTAGCTGTGGCTTAACATGCCTGAATTCCTATTTTTACACTGTAAGAATAGTTTTAATTGCATATTGCTGCTTGTATAATTTTAAGATAATTATATAGCAACTAGATTTAGCTCTTATTTACTTATTAAGCCTCAGGAGCTCATTTAGCAATTACTTAATATTCCCTTAATGTAAAACTGCCCTATTAAGCCTAAACTAAATGGCTGAGACCCTTAATTTAAATTGTTTTCCATGTTTATTAGAAGAATTTAAAACTCTGCAAGGGAACAATAGGATTTTCAACCTTTCATTGGAGAAATAATGTGACGTGGCTGAATATTGAAATGTATTTAGAGTCTTTTTTTTGGAAACCCTGGCCTTAGAGAATAAATTGTCCATGTTCATTGTCTGATTCCCTCTCAAGTATTTCTGCTTTCTGGAAGAAATCCACCCAGAACGGACTGCTTGGCATGAGAATCAAAATGGGGAAGACGACCTGAGTGCAACCCACGCTTGAATCCGAGCAGTCTGCTTCCACCGTCCAGACAAATAACCTTGGATTCAAATGCTTTTTCAATCTACTTACCATTGAATGGGTGAATAATTCTATAGACTTTAGTGGGTCTCTTCACTTGGGTCACTTGAAGACCCTGTGCAAGTGTTTGCTGGGTCACTGGGAGGTATTTAATGGGAAAGAGAGAAATTCAACAATACGGATGAAATTCATGAAGGCACAAAGCCCAGCATTTAAAAGGAAAAGGGAACATGCAGAGGGTCTCATTCATTTTGCAGGATCAAGCCGTTGGTTTATTAATTGTTTCCTTCTTCGTGGGTTTTTTTTTGTTTGTTTGTTTTTTTGCTGTATACTTTATTTACCAGCAGAGAGTACACTGATAAATGATAGTTTTCTCCCTGTACATTTTAGGCTTCCTTCTGTGGTTTCCAGTCCTGAAAGCCGTTGTGAATGAAGTTACCTCTAATCATTTGAGTTGTCCCTTCCTTATAATGGGGTTGTGGATTTGCTAAACACTGTCATATAAGCCTTTGGATGTTTTCAGGCCTGAGCATGCAGACCTATCCCTTTATCAAGTAAGCCCTCAATACAATACCTTTGATCTAAGACTATCCCCCTTTTACCTACTACAATTAAACCTTGTAAGATTTTTAGGGGACAAGTAGGTGTTTACTCCATTTTACAGGTGGATACATTGTGGCAGAAAGGCCAAGTACCATCTTGACACGGCAAAGCTTATTGGCAGCATAAATAGGAAACAGCCTTTAAATCTTGCCTCTCTCAGTTCCAGCTGCTAGACTTTGTCATTCCTTTAATGTTTCTTTAATACCCGCTGATTGCTGTATGTGGGATCTGTCCTATCCTTAGTTTTCCATTGACTTAAATCTGCTGACCTGCAAATAAAAACAACAGAATCAAACCTTATTTTTAGTTAAATGGGATGTCAAGAGGATGGGCACCTGTGTGTCTGTGTGAATGCATTTAATATGTATGTAAAGAGGCAAGGCCAGACTATCTTCTAAACTGTGATTCATTGATGACTGGTAAAAAGAAACAAGTTTATCAATCCATTAATGCAAGGTTAATCCTTCTTTTTTTTCCTGGGCTCAGATTCTGGTGATTTATGATCCCATCTTTAAACCTTAAATACAGAACTATGAATCATTGTAATGCCAGGGTCATCCAGTTTCTTTCCTGGTGCCACAGGCCCCATTGACTCAGCTGTTGTGCTGGCTAAACCTTGCAAATGATGTTTTCTGGAAACAAGGCGGGTAGCCCTCACTTTTAGTGTTGGGAGCACAAGCTCATTTATAATAGGATTAAATGCGCTCCACTGGCCCCCCTGTGGCTTCGCTGTGCTTTCACGGAAAGATTTCTAATACAGCTGCTTCGTTTTATTAGAATTCAGCCCATGTCTCCTCTATCCTGCAAGGCGGGAGTTGTGTGTGTGTGTGTGCATGTGCGCACATGCGTGCGTGCACATGCGTGTCTTCTCTTTCATTTATCTACTCAATCATTATACATAACTTACCCACAATAGTTGCAAAGTATCTCAGCTGTGCTGTTTGGAACAGGCAACATTCCCGCAACTTTCTTAGGGCGGCACAAGTCACCCTTTCTTGTTTACCAGGCGTTTCTAAAATTAAGAGCTGCTTTGTGTGAAAACCCATCTGTAGGAAGTACTGAGGGCACTCCATTTGTATCTGTTTGTGCTGTGTTTTGCAACGACTGAAGCATTAATCCAGCAACGTACACAACAGATGGTGTCACAAATGAGATGCTAAAAGGAGAGGGTGTTGGGTACTGTTGGTAAAATGTGTTTGCTTGGACATAGCAATGGTGATTGCACTGACTATAGGGTTTAGGGACCCAGGTGCCAGAAGATAGTAAATAGCTTAACTCCTTTGTATTTTAGGATAGACACCTTTTAGTATCTAGACCTTGGTCTTCCGTGTTGTGCTGCTCCATGAATAAGCACAATCTCTTCTGGGCCCCACTGTAATTCACCCAGCATATGGTTAAATAATTTGCTGCCCCTAATACTTAGTTACACCAAGTAGCTGCTGAGTGGTGTGACTCAAACAAGTTTGCGTGAAAGCCCAAGTAACAGGGACTGAATTGTAAAAGGTGCCTTGGGTAGCTGTGCCTTGGGGGGTAAAGACCTAGTGAGTCGTCGTCTTCATTGCAATCCTGATTCTGGCCCATTAAACCTTTGTGGCTTTCAGGGCATTCTTGTTCTCTAGAGTCAACTCAGTCACTCTCAGTTCCCTTCCTGCAGGAGGTAAGAAATGTTAAAGGGTTGCATTAAGAGATCATTCAGAAGTGGACTTCATCCAATTGCATGCAGAGGTAAGAGCACAGATGGACACTAATGAAGAAATGTGGGGGCTGTATATTTTCAAACAGTGTGTGTGTGTGTGTGTATACCAGTGGTGCTCATCCTTTTGGCCCTATGGGCCAGACAAGTGATGTGGGGCTGCTCTTGACATCCCTTGTGGTGTCAAATCGGGCCCTGAACTGTCTGGATTGGGTCCCATGTGCCCATATCCAGCCCTGTGGTGCCTCAGCCTGGCTCTGCATGTTCAGATCCAGCCCTGAACACCCTATCTAGCATGCAGGACCATGATAGCTCGCTTGCCAGATCAGGCTCACCATGAGTCCAGAAATTTTTGGCAGCAGGAAAGCAGCAATTAGCGCTGTCGCCGCTTCCCCACTGCTAAATTTGCAGCCTCATGGGGAGCCATGGGGCGGCCTGGGTGACAAGGGTCTGTGAGCTAAAAATAACCATCAGGCTGTGGGTTGAGCATCCTTTTTACTCTTTTCTATGTGCACGTGCAAACACATATATATACATACACACACACACGTGAAATATATAATATTCTTTATACTATGTGCATCTGTGTGTGTATGTGAAACATGGGAGGCAGAGACATAACAGGAAAATTATAGATTAAAAAAGAAAGCACAGAAAGATGGGTGTGAAGTGGCATGGATAGTAAATGGTACATCAAGCCCAGATGGTTCTTGATAGGTATTTAATCCAAATTGGTGTGGTTTCCTGCCTGGAAGACAATTGTCTGTGAACTTTCACCCCATGGTGTGTAATGGTAATTCATGTCTCCCTCAAGTGTTCCAGAAAGAAAATTGTACCTTGTCACTTCCTGTATTCTGTGAGACACTCAGAAGAATGATCAGGGAAATGAGTGGAAGTGACAAAATTGTTTGCTCCCTGGGCAGGATTTCTCAGTCATGGTGGATTATCATCACTAGTGCAGAAATGGACCCTCCGGGAGTCATTTGAAGACTGTTTCTTTGAGAACACAGAACAGCCACAGTTCCCATTGCCTTCCTGGAGGATGCTCAGCACCTGGCAGGAGGAGCCCAGTGGTGCTGGTTTGCCCTCACCCTACTCCTGTGTTGAAGATGCAAATTATGGCAATTTCAGCCTTTCATTTTGTTTCAAAATCTAGTTTTCTAAACATGCAAATCAACCGGATCCCAATTTCAGTCCGATGCTGAGCTCAAAAAGGTCATATAATCCTAGAATCCTAGAAAATGAGGGCTGGAAGGGACCTCAGGGGGTCATCTTGTCTAACCCCCTGCTCAAAGCAGGACCAGCCCCAACCAGATCATCCCAGCCAAGGCTTTGTCTAGCCAGGTCTTAAAAATGTCCAAGGATGGGGAGCCCATAACCTCTTGGGTAGCCTGTTCCAGTGTTTTACTACCCTGCTGGTAGTAGTCACACTCTCATGACTTAACAAATCTACTGCGAAATTGTACTTCCTTTTGGAAGTACTAAAGCATGGCGCAGTAACTGCCTGTACTGCGCCGTACGTGCGGCACATGTTTATTTTTAGCTGCTACTTCTCCATAGCAGCGCACTATAATGTGGGAGTGCACTGCTACAGTGAAGTAGTGCCTGGTCATTTGTAGATGCACACAATCACTACATTGCCGTAGCGTGTCACTATGGCGACGTAACGTGATGTGTACACAGTCCTAAAATGTTCCTATTGGTGGTAATCCTCACCATTGTTTTGAATCTGTCAAAAAAAAAAATCTCAGCTTTTTGAGGAATTTGAATATAGCTTTTTGTTCATATCTGGTCTCCGTGCCTTGGATCTGAACCGCCCTGAGCTTCAGGGACATCTGGCTTTGGTTCTGATGAATAAGTTCTGTGTCTGGTTCTGCCACAATATTTTTACCTAAATATGGACAAGCCCCTTCAACCGTTGTTCCTTGATCTACCCTCTGAACCATGGAGATACCAACAGATCTCCCTCCGGGCAGAAAAGAGGTTCTTTTTTTGCCTTGTGGGGAGCATTTGAATAAAAGCCACTTCCATGGACTTTTTTAAAAGAAAAACTACCAGGACTAAAATATTGTAGCCAGAATACATCTAGATTGCCTGGTGCTGAAGTGCCTCCGGGGAACAGTGTTCTGCAGGACTCTTGCTCCCATTCTCCCTATACATTGGCTTTCCCTAGGGGATCGACGAGAGCCACTTCCATGTAATGTTCCCTGCTAACGTTTCTGACAGCCAAGTGCTCCCAAATCGACAAAAACGTCAGTGCACAAAGATGAAGATACGGACACCGTTTTTGTTATATGAAAGAAGAAGGCTTTCCCTAGCTGGAGTACCCCTCCCATCAGTACCAGAATATGGGATTGATGAGCCAGATACCTGCCCCGGGCACCACCTAAGAGAAGAGGAAGCAGAAGTGGGGGCATGGCAGGATGCTTCACTTCCTATTCCCTGCTCAGTTGCACTTTCTGCCAATATCCTGCAGCAGCCTGAGCAATGAGTGTCATGGAGTGCAAAGCATTCTGGGAATCATAGTTTTGTAGCGCAACAGTGGCATTTGCTGCTGCTGTGGGGTGAGAATCGACTCCCTTTTTTGCCACTGAAATGAACGATTTTTTGTTGCCCTCGCATGGGTTTCAGCAGCAAAATAATGGGGTGAAAGTCCCTTTCAGCAGCAGTGAACTCTCCTCCTACAGTATAAAACTACAAGTCCCAAGAACCTGGCCCTTCATGACACACATTGCCTGCAATGCTGCTACTGCTGGGGGAAGGGTGAGAGAGGACTGCCCCAAGTGCCTTCTTCTGGCATTATGCCTCTGCTTCCCATGATGCCCCAGCCTTCCCTTTTAGAGGAAGAAGTAGAGGCTGGGAGCCCCTTGGCTGTAGTGTCTTCTGGGGAGAAGTCTAACTGGCAAGTCTGTTCTAGAGCGGAGAATGAGGAAACGAAGAAATCTAACTACAGCTCCCAAGAAGCACTGTAGCAGTGCTGAATATCCTAGAAACATAGAAATAGTGCAGTTGGAAGGGACGTCAGGAGGCCATCTTGTTCAAAAATCCTCCTCGAGGAAGGACCATCCCTGTCTAAACAGTCCTAGACAAGTTTCTTGAGCTTTCAGTGCATAGTAGATACTTTGTGTAACATATTTAGTATAACTGACAAAAAGACACCCCCCCCCAAAAAAAACCCTACCTAAACAATTTCCTGTTTGAAGATGCTCACAAAAGTTCTGAAAGAACAATAAATTGCCATACTCCCTTCTCTCTGCCCTGTCCATTTACATTGTAAATACATTGGGCAAGAGCTATAGTTTTCTACATACGTGTGTTCCTTGGTTAAAAAGAGTTTTCATTTTTAGCTCAGCACCATTCGCCCGTCCTAACTTCACCAGAAAAATTTTAGTGGTAATATAAAGCATTTGTAAATTTATGTACATATAAATTTAAGGAGGCTATAAGGCAATTTACTGTCCCTTCCCAAGGGAGAACTGCTAAACCATAGGATTCCCTGTGAATGCTCTTAGTGGAGACAGAAAAACAAATAGAATATACCAGAGAAATCATTCCCAGGTATAATATTTGCCAGATTTCCTTGATACCAAGAAATATGCCATATATAACTTCACTAACATTATAAAAATGCCATGCTTTTATAACAGCCAGAAGTATTCAGGATCTGGATTATGTCTCATCCAAGATAAAACTCCTGTGCCAGGCCAGGATCTCATAAAGCCCTGAGTCATTTATCTGTTGAATTACTAATAGCATATTCTGTATTTGGGAAGTCTGCCATCGAAGTACAACCTGGCTGTAATTTTGTGATCTGAGATATTCACAGAACACACAGCTATCTGAGTTTATTATTTTTTAAATTTAATTTTATTTTATTTTTAGTACCAGGCCCATATTTGTGAAAGGAAGATATGTGAAAAGGCTGTTCTGAACTAGGCAGCAAGAGATTTAGCAACATGCTCTAATAAAGGAGAATCAATCATTTGTCAGTCAGGCTGTCATTGGGAGAGGATGTTAATGTGTCAGTTGAGTACAGAAGGGCACTAGAGCTAAACAGCTGAGCTGCTCAAATTCATCTGTTCCATAAAAGTCCAGTTTTGGATGTGATGTGGTAATTTTCCATTAGGCATCTGTTCTGAGCTCTAAACTAGAAGCTGAAAAATTTAACTTTGGGGTCACTCATCAGAGTCCTTTCCTTGCTGTGGTCAAGGCATGGGGAATGGCAGCATTTCATGGTCAGCCTGTCCTGCCCCTGTTCTCATACTTAAAACACATGGTAGCAGCTTCCCCTAAATTAAGTTTATTTCCCCTGGTTCCGTTCAAAGGTGTTGTTCATAGTGTAAAATCTCTGAGTGTCTTGTCACTTCCTTTGCTAAAATGCTGTATCTTTTAGGACTTTATTCTTTGAACCAGATGTTCATGGAGGTACAAACAGATGTCTTATCTTGCCCAATGGTGTGAAGAGAATGTTTTCTTTTCTTTTGCTGAATCTCCAAAACATCCTGGTTATGATACTGCGACACTAGGAGAAACCTATGTACAATGGATGAGCTGTGCTTGAGAGCTGTACTCCCCTTTCATACTAGGGTTGGAGTGTTGTAGCTATGATGGTCTGTGACATTTAGGAAAGGTGAGGATGTTATGGGATCTTTTATTGGACTAACTGTGTAGTTAGGAGAATTGTTGGACAGGCTCTCATCTGCTTCTTAGACCTGAGGAAGGGTATTTAATACCCGAACATTTGTTCAACAGCTCTCCCAACTGCAATGGGTCCAAGAAATGACATAGCAAGTAGGGCTGTGCTGAGCTTCAGTCCTTGATTCGATTCATCAGAGATTTGGCCCAATTTGGTGGCCTAACCTCTGAATCCAAATCGAATCAGAGGACCCTTTAATTGCTCCAAATTGAATTGGAACCCTCTGAATTGATTCGGAGAGATTCAGAAAGATTCGGGGATTCAGACATAGACACAGCTTTAAATGTAATAAAAATAATAGAGAGTCATTACATTCTGATGATCATCCATGTAAACGGAGTATTCTTAGACTGAGAGATGGCTGCTGTCCAGGGAAGCCAGATCTGAACTCTATAAGCAAAGTAATTTAGCAACAGATAACCTGTTAGGGGCTTTGATCACATGATGAGGCTGATCAGGGAGTTGCCTCACCCAGGGAAAGCTCTTGACAGGCATTTGACAGGAAGTTTTGAGGGAGGAAAGAGAGAATTAAAAGAGCATACATTCATGGCAGGTCACACGCTGCTTAAGTGCAGCATGAGACAAGATCAGAGCATGTTGACTTGAAGCAAGGAGAAAAAGAGAGATGGAGTGGTTCAGAGAACAAGTCATAAGTACAAAACTTGGATCCTTAGAGGACTCTGGCTAAACCCAAGAACTCTCTAGAGTGGTTAAGAAATAGGTATATCCTTAGGGATTTGCGAAATTTTGCTGTCCGTTTTGTTTTGGCAATGTTTTCACTCATTTAGAGGTTGAAACAGCAAAATCAAAGCGAAACAAAGGCCGTTGAAATAGCCTCAAAACAAAACAAGGCTAGTTGAAAGTTGAAATGTTTCACCCATAGTGCTAGGGATGGGAAGTCAGTCCAGCTGGGCTGACCTCCCATCCCCTGCGCTAGATTGCGCCAATGGTGGGGAGTGAGCCCAGCTAGGCTGACTCCCCATCCTGGGCGCTAGATCACGCTGGGGTATGGGAAGTCAGCCCACCTGGGTTGACTCCCTGACCCCCTACGAAATGTCCAAGCAGCGTTGAAACAGCCTTTCTGTTTCAACAGAATGGAAAGGAACAGCTGTTTTGAATTGAAATGAAATTCAAAACAGAGCACTGTTCCGTTGAACTGTAGAAACTCAAGGTGAAACAGAGCGGTACCATTTCGCACAGCTCTAATATCCATTATTTTCCCTAGACGTGTATATTATAAAGGGTCACTTATTTCAGATTCCTGTCTTTCTGTATGTGTTCTTACATCTGCCTTGCACCCATGAAAGTTCAACTGTACACCATGAGAGCCCACCGGATTGGTGCTCTGGAAAAGTGTGTCCTTACCCTACAGGGAATTTGAATGCCAGTGTGGTTGCTGGGGTCTAAGCCTATGGAGCCCTCCATCCATGAAGAGCTAACCTGAAACCAGGGAACATGCAAAGCAGTACCATGAAGCACACCACAACGCATGACCTCCAGAAGTAGTGTAGTTGCATTAGTCAAAACTGATACCTGCTTGTTCTTAGCAGAGGAAGATGACTGTGAATGAAAGCACAAGGAGAGAGAAAGAACATCAGAGACTTCCTAAGTCTAAGAAGGGTGTTTGTGCCCAAAAGCTTGCTATGAACATTTTTTCCAACTACTCAGTTGGTCTTATAAGATATCACATCTTCCCAAATAAGCTTGCCTGCCTGTGTCCTTGGAGCAACACGGCTACAACCAAAAATCCAGCAAGGAGAAAGAAGGGTGCTTGTGCCTGAAAGCTTGTTAAGAAGAATTTTTCCAACTATTTCAGTTGGTTTAATAAAAGATATTGGATTTACCCAAAGAACCTTGGCTGCCTATGTCCTTAGACCAACATGGCTACAACCTAGACCAACATGGCTACAACCTGCTGAAACAAGGAGAAAGAACAAACCAGAGGCGGTCCCTTCAAAGTCGTCTGAGCGGCAGTAGAGTACAGCAAGGAAGCTGGTTCTGGTGACACATTCATTGAATGCAAAGGGGGCTTCCTGCCCCCTGGTGGTGTTTAGGAGTCGTAGCATCCTTTTGAATTCTGCAATGGGATGAAATGTGGCCACAAAATTACATTTAAAAGAACATTTCTGATGAATGGCTAACTATTTTCTCCCTCGCTGCTCTAGTGATTGAAGCATCAAGTTGCAGCTCTTAGCTTCTTCAGCAAGAAATAACCCTGACCAGAAGACAATGTGGTGATGTGGCAGGGATGAAAATTGAGAAGCATGGCAAATGACCAAGTAATAAGGACTGGATTAAAACTGCTGTAAAGCTCAGGGGAGGTGGTGTGTATGTGTATTGCAGGGTTAGATATAAAAGGTGTATAGCATCAAATCGAAGGGATCCATTACAGAAAATAACACGTCACTTTGCATAGTCAGCAGGCTGCCACTTGCAACTCTGACACAATGGCCTGAGTAGAGGCCTACCTTACCTTTGTTACTGAGGAACTGTATCATTTTTATTGATGAGGATGGATTCAGACATCTAAGTAGCTTTTCCTTCAGCAATCCTACAGTTACAGAAATGTCAGCCCAGCTCTGAGGTCTGATGCAAAAGCAGCTGGAAGCATGTGAATGGGGGCTGGGTTGAATTGGGGGAAAACAAAAAGGCCAAGGGTATGTCTACATTGCACAATAAAGGTGTGATTGTGCTCTATGTTACAGTGTGACAGAGGTGATGTCCTGGTCTTTAGTATATACTAGCATTAGCATGTATACCAAGGGTCCTTGAAGAATTTACACTCCAGTTAGTAGTACATTCCTGTGCCATTGAATCTTTACCAGTATTGTTACCATGCTATCTAGACCAAGTTAGCACATGCTAAAATCACCTCCTTAATCATAGAAATCATAGAAAATGAGGTTGGGAAGGACCTCAAGAGGTCATCTAGTCAACAAGTTCATCAACGATTTGGATTTGGGTATTAAAAGTGAACTGGCAAAGTTTGTTTGTAAAGCTCTGAATCAATTCTGAAAGCCTAAAGCTTCCAGCGTTTTGATTCAGATTCATAGATTTGGCCCCAGCATCATCTGAATCATCTCCAAATCCGAATTGTGATCTGAAGCTTTGCACAGCCCTAATCGTTACATTTTGATATACGCTTTCGGAGGGTTTATTTTGTTGTACTCTCTTATGTGAATACTTTATCTGTTTCCGTAGGTTAGTTTGCCTTTCTTGTAAGCCACTCAGCCTTTTTCGGGGAGAGGGAGAGGGATGTTCCTAAGAGGCATACGTTCCTAAGACCCTATCTACTTCTTCCAACCTCCCAAAACTTGCTTGCCTTTCTCTACCCTGAACGACACCTACCTGCCTTTTTCCATGGCCACACCACCATTTCTCACTCAAATACAGCAGAGAATCTAGATGTGAATGACTTGGCAGTCACTGGGGAACTAGTTGTGGACTTTTCTGAGTTGCGCCCTTAGACTGGTTCCACATATAGTTTAGGCCAGTGTTTCTCAACCAGTGGGACATGTCACAAAGGCCATGTAGGTGGGACTTCAACTCATTTAAAAGTTTCCATGAATGACTAATATAATACTAAAAGGCATGTAAACATAAAAATATACTTGGGA
This sequence comes from Crocodylus siamensis, assembly GCF_052110815.1. NCBI lineage: Eukaryota > Metazoa > Chordata > Crocodylia > Crocodylidae > Crocodylus > Crocodylus siamensis. Next base: position 200,326,052 of record NC_143399.1, read on the forward strand.
AAGTGGGGTTTTGTTTTTATCATGATGGGACCAGGGTTTTTTGACAAAATGGTTTGTGCGACATAAGGTGCCTAAACCAGTGGTAATACTCCTATAACCCCGGGAAGGCCCATGAGAACACTTATCCCAAACCTGTTAGAGTAAGATCTTCCTCACTTGTACAGGGATATCTACTGACATATGTGATGTCCAGTTGTTTCCCTTGAGAACTGTAGGCCTAGAAAGCAGGTGGATAAAAATCTGATGACATTCAATATGGAAAAATGCAAGGTGAGGAGTACTGCATTCAATTCCGGGCTCCACAATTCAAGAAGGATGTGGAGAAGCTTAAGAGAGGCCAGAGGAGAGCCACATGAATGACCAGAGGGGAAGGGAACAGGCCTTAATGAAGAGGGGCTGGGAGGGCATGCATTGACTGGCTCAGGGATGACCTGGTGGCAGCCTATAAGTGATCAGGGGTGTGCATCAAGAGCTAGGGGAGCTCCTGCTCACCAGAGCACCCTAAGGAATGACAAGGTCCAGCAGTCACAAACTCCTCCAAGACTGTTTTAGGCTGAACATTAGGAAAAACTCCTTTACCCTCCGAGTCCCCAAGGCCTGGAATAGACTCCCTCCAGAGGTGTTGCAAACACCTACTCTGGACACTTTTAAGAAACGTCTGTATGGTTGTTTTGCTGGGATCCTTCGACCCTATCTGACTTCCTGCCCTTTGGGCAGGGGGCTGGACTCGATGATCATCCGAGGTCCCTTCCAGCCCTAATGTCTATGAAATCTATGAAACCAAGGGCTCAATTCACAAAGCTTTTTCCTTCTCCAGTTTTTGGCTGGCAAGGGGCACCAAATCAGTCTCCAGAATTACTTTTAAAGCAACCTTAGTGCAGTTCCAGGCTATCTTCACTGTCAGCAGCTCTGAAGACTGGTAAAAAGCATTGCACAGTGTCCTTTCCCAGCGTGGGCCCCCTACAGCCAGTCCACAACAGCCTGCTGTGTTACACAAGGACTGTGTGATACAACTGTGTTAGGGATTACCCTGTGTCATTAGAGAAGTATTCCCGCTGTTGGGGTAAGATATTTGAGCATGCATCTCATCACATCTTCTCCTGCTTTTTCTTCCTCCTGAGATGAGGGCACGCACAGAATTTGCTTTTGCAGAAGCTTCTTCCTGTGTCTCAGGCTGATGTCAAGGCAATAACCTTGTGAACACATGCATCTTCATTTTCTTTTCTTTCTTCTTGCCCATAAACTGAAATGTATAAACAGGGCCAGATTCTCACCAGGTAGAAATCGTCTTGGTTCCACCGTGCATTGTAGAGAGACCATGGTTGACAGCAGCTGAGGAGCTGATCTCAATTCTGTGAAAGTTTTTGAGAGCTTGTTAGTCTGGGGACAGCATGGTGATGGGTAATAAGGAAACGCAAGTTTCTGCAGCAGGCCAATGTAACGCAGTCGTTCTTTGGGGTAATCTAATCCAGCTCTTATCTGAAGCATTATATTCATTGAGCGACATTTCCTGGCACAGCTGCCAGCTATTCTGTTTCTACTCAGTCATGCCTTGATGTGGGGTTGGACTCCAATGAGCGACCAAACCTATGTCAGATATTGATTATACTCCAGACAATTGGGCTCTTTGCTCACTCAGAAACATTTCTGATGCAAGATGCTGAGCGCCGCTGAAGTTTTCCCTCTCCTCACGCTGACAGGTTGCGTGGGCAAGCATAGCTCCAGAGGTTTGGTAGGGTAGCAGCTTTTTGATTCTCATCCTGGTGTGCTATTCTGCTATAAATAAATAGCATTTGCAGTTGTCCAACTTCAGAGCAGCCCACGGACTGACCCTTCACGGGCTGCACTGATGCAAGCCACAGGTCCCTCTGGCTGCACGTGCTCTGCTATCCACATGCATGGCCACAAGCAGGTGCCCCAGACCCACCTTCAGTTTTCTCAGCTTTGGGTTCTCATTCTGCACCATGCCACATGGGCACCCTGGGCTGTGGGTTCCCCAGTGCCACTGGCTGCGGCCTGTTGTGCTGCCTCTCCCCCTGGGCTGGGGGCAGGAAGCCCAAGCCAGAGGGGGTAGGGGCATCCCAGAGACATTGGATACTGCTGCAACCACAGCAATGGGGGTGGGGGGGAGCAGTGGCTGATGGGAGCCCTGAGGGTCCTCAAAATAACCCTGTACAGGCTGCATGCAGGCTATGGGCTGACATTTGAATAGCCCTAGTTTAAAGGACAATGGGGAAACAAGGCCAGGGTGTCTTCTGATGAAGGATTGGCACCTGGTGGATGGGAAAGGGGAGGCATTATGATTCAGTGCACTGGACTGGGACTCATGACATCTGGGTTCGATTCCTGGCCTTGCTTCTGGTTTACTGGGTGACCTTGGAAAAGTCAATTAATCTCTTTGCCTCGGTCTCCCTGTTGCTAAAATCCGGACAATGATGCTAGTCTTCATTGGACAGCTTCCTTCATCAGTAGGTTGCCAAGACCTTAAGGGTGATTGTACTCTAATAATTTCATTTCAATACCTGCTGTTGAATAGCTTAGACCCTGGGCCTCTCTTTGATCCTGCTGAGCATGGAGTGCTACCAACCTCCGCTGATTTCAAAAGCAGTCGCTCATCACTTCCTAGGGCCAGACTCTTAAAATGTCTTCTGTGCTTAGTCCATCTGGAAAACAGATAATGTAATACTTAGCTGCTTCAAAGAGGCTTTGTGATCCTTTAATATTCAAAACGGACAGAGAGAGTCCTCAGATGAGAAGAGCTATATGCAAGTAACCTTTTTTTTTTAATTTCTTCTCCTTATTAGCTTGCTTTTTTTGCTAATCAGATGGGCATTTGAGCTTATTTCTAAGCAGGGAAAGATGCATGGGGAATGCTATTAAGTTCTTGACATTTACTGCTCATAGTAGTTACATTTACCGCAGTATTCACAGTACTCTTTGTTCCAAACACAGCGAATGCTACAAATACCACAGGTCAGGTGAATGGTGGGATTCAATAAACACTGAAACGTCAAGGTTGTCTATAGTGACATGTACATGGTATGAACCAGTTGTTCAAGATCTCAGCTCCTGCCTTGATACCTACTTAGTGTCTAGCACGCCCCTTTGCAACCCCTGGGGAGATCAAGGAGATCAAGACTAGCTTAGGAAATAAACGGTTTTGACATCCAGTGGAATGATTTTTCGTGTCTAATTTGGAGACAGAAAGGAGGTGGGAGTGGGGAAAAGACCCTAGGTCTCATGGTCAGGGCATGCACTTGGAACGTGGAAGCCCTGCTTTCAACTCTGTGGCCCTCCTGACTCATAACAGGATTTGAATATGAGGCTTGCCCATCCTGACCGTAACTGGTTGTCTGTGGTGGAGTCTGTTTGGTTTTGGTCAAGAATTTCCTCTGGACTTGACACATCATTCCAGCCAAAAGTTAAATGGGAACTGAAACATTGCCACGAGAAGTTCTTGTGTTGAGATATTGTCGTTTTCCAGCAGCAACAGCAAAAACAGCTTGACGGAAAACCATTCCAACGTGTCGAGTTCCTTTGGAAACCTGGCCACTTATCGTCACATCTCAAAGGGGGACTGGCTCTTCTCAGTTGCTCTTTCCCATTGTATGTGTTGAACACTTAAGGGAATCTGGCCTCAGACTTGTTTAACTCTCTGGTTGCAGCCCTTCCTCATGTGCCCTCTTGCTGTTCTAGTGCCCCTTGGCTCTCCTCAGGTTTTTAGGTAAAGGTAACATCCTGTGTTCTTGCTCAGTAGTTACTTCTTCAAACATTTCCTTGTATCTCTGGCCAAGGAAAAATAGCAGGTTATGTCTACACGGCACCCCAAGGGAGCTACTCTCGGGTATGGTAGTGAAATAGCTCCCCCACCTACTCACTACTGCTCTGGAGCTCTTTATGGCTGGTCTTCTTGAACGCGGCTTGACTTTGCAACCCTGGTATTGTTTACTATAATGCAGCGTGCGTGCGCGTGCGCGTGTGCATGTGCATGCATGTGCATGTGTGTGTGTGTGTGTGTGTGTGTGTGTGCGCGTGTGCATGTAATCCCCTAGGATTTTTTTTTAAAGGCAAACTGACAATGAACAAATCCCACTGTAGAGTATCCCACTATACAAAAGGGATGAGCCTTCAGATTCACTATATAACTATACAAGTCTGATATTTGGCTGATACGTGTCTGCTAGATAAGGTTCTGATTCTTAGCAAATGGAAGGTCAACCTACTGCCACTGTGTACACCAGAACTGGTGGCGTGCCAGTGGCTTTCCCAGGGGTTACCTGACAGCAGAGAAATACTGAGACTGGAGAATCATAGATTCCATCTCGGGTCCTGATGGGAGCGTGTTCTAGCAGCACACTCTGCTTTTCGTTTCCCCCTAACTTCATCCCTTCTTCCCCATTCCTCCTCCTCCCCACAACCAGCCTTCCTCTCCCTGTCATGATTTGCCCACCAATTCCTCATCTATTTGTCTTTTTTCACTTGGCCAGTCATTACCCATTCTGTACCCTGGTTCTTGACTGAATATGCATCTCTTTCCCAGTGCACTTTTCTATACTCCCCACACCCAGTGGTTCTCTCTCCCTGACTCCATGTCCAGCCTTCTTCTCCTTTCCTATGTCTTGGTCCTAGTCATAGAATCATAAAAAATGAGGGTTGGAAGGGACCTTAGGAGGTCATTTAGTCCAACCCCCTGTTCAAACCAGGATCATCCTCAGATATTGCATCCCAGTCAAAACTTTGTCTACCCAGGTCTTAAAAACCTCCAAGGGTAGATTTTTCGCAACCTCTCTAGGTATCCTTTTCCAGTCCTTTAATCCCTGCCTAGTGAGAAACTTTTTCCTAATATCTGACCTAAACCTCCCTTGCTGCAACTTGAGATCCTTGCTCCTTGTTCTGTCATCTGCCCCCACTGACAACAGTCTAGCTCCATCCTTTTCATAACCCCACTTCAGGGAGTGTGTCTAGATGTGTGCATTTGCTGTGCAGTAACTGAAATTCCTGCTCAGTACAGATGCCTGTCTACATGTGCATGCCCATACTGCTCAGTAAATAAAGTGACTTATGCCGACTTGAGCATAAATTTGATAACTATATCATGCAGGTATTAAATTTATGCCAGATTAGTTACTGTGCAGTAATGCATGTATAGACACATTACTACACAGTAACCCAGGAGGCCTCCCTTCTGCATCTGCCCAGCTACTAGGGGTTTGGCCTGAGCCCAGACCCAGGGATCTTGGCTGGCCAACTCTCCTAGCTTCAGCCTGGGACTAAAGTTAGTCCCAAGAACTGGCAATTGGCTCCAGCTTCAATTTGGGATTAAAGGTAGTCCTAAATGCTGGCAGCCATGTGCCCGGAGGCTAGAGCGCCCCCTGGTGGCCACAGGTGCACATGGCTGGCTGCTCTGATCTGGGACTAAATTCAGTTCCAGGTCATCTACATGAGTAGACACCAACCTATTCCAGCTTACTGCGCAGTCACTTACTGCACAGTAAATTTCAGGTGTTATAAATGCACTTGTAGACACACCCAGGCTGTTATTAAATTCTCCCTGTGCCTTTTATCCTCCAGACTAAATTAGCCCAGTTCCCTCAGCCTGTCCACAGAAGTCATGTTCCCTAGCCCTCTAACCATTTGTGTTGCCCTCTGCTGGACTCTCCAATTTGTCTACATCCTTTCTGTAGTGGGGTGGGGGGCAAAACTGGACACAGTACTCCAGATGTGGCCTCATCAGTGCTGCATAGAGAGGAATAATGGCTTTCTTTGGCCTGCTAGCAATGCTCCTGCTAATGCAGCTCAGTGTGCCATGAGTCTTCTTCACAACAAGGGCATATTCTTTGCCCCAGCACCTAGAATACTTCCCCCACCCACCCTGCTTTCTTGGCATTTCTGTCTTCTTTCCTCTAGCTCACTTGTTCTTAGCCCCAGACTCCTTGTCCAACCGGTCCTTGTCCCTCCACTCAGTTTCCTCCCTTCCTTTATACACATGGCCCACCAGACTCTAAACCATGGGTCCCTGCCCTGGCCTCTTGTTTTAATGTGCTATCCCTGTGAGGCTTCTCTCCTTCTGAATTCAGAAAAGCAATTTACTCCTCCATGATGCTTTATAGGATAAATCATTTGCTTGTTGGAACCACCACTGCCTGAAGCAACCCAGAGATAAAGGGATTTAATTCCCTGGAAAATCTGCCCACAGTGGACTTTGCTACAGCCGGTTCCTGGGGCTAGGTGTAGCCTTGAGTTCGAGACTCCAATAGTGACCTGATGTACGAACGTGAGTAAAGCATGCTCTGCTTGGCTTTCCCCTTCTGAAAGAGGGATACCTTTCTTTGTTCTGTGCTTTGCGGTCTTCTTATGAGCTGTCATTTAGCTGGGTGACAGCTCAGCACTAAAATGAATTTCTTGGAGATGGGATCAAGCCTTTATATAAGTGCAAATGAAAAATATTACAGCATCTATGTACTAAGCTAATGTCATAGCGTTACCTTTTCCTCTGCATGCTCTTCTAATTGCTATATATTCCTTTAAATGCACTTAATGGAAAAAAAGGAGCAAATGTTTCGGCCCTAAGACTTTTTTCCCCAGGTTATTCACTCGACAGACGCACAACATGAAGAACCCTTTATGCTAACAGTAATTAGACGTAATTGCCCGCAGCCTTGCTGTTCACTTTCAGGAGCTAGACACAGGAGGTTATCTCTACTTAAAGTGCCCTTCTTATTTGTGCCTCTTGGCATGTTTTTGATACCAAGGGCCTTTGCAATATCATGTGAGTATGTGAAAGGGTAATTTTCAATCCGTGGGAGTGTGATGCCTTTGAAACTGTCGTGTGAAAGCCCGCCCTCTTCAGTTGTAATGATTAGAGAAGAACCAGTCTTTTGGGCAAAAACCTTATCTGGGACCTGAGAAAAATCAATTCAGTTCATGGTATGGCCATAGATTTTCTGGGTGGTTTTAGGAATGGCACTTAATATTTTTATGCATCAGGCTGCCATCTGTACAAAGGGGATAATAATAATACTCTACCTTGTGTTTTCTAGTTTTTTGGATTCCAGGGTGATGGCATAGGTGCCCAATTATATAATAAAATCTTTTGTCCTCTCTCAACAAAACACCTTAATTGGATTCCCAGCATCCAAAATGTTCTCTGTAACATAACACAGATAAAATTCTGCTCGTCTATGGAAATGACCTCAATTTGGAGATCGGTATATCCCATAAAATTAATGCAAACCAATTTTATCTACTAGCATTTCTCAGGTATGAGCCATGGCAGCTAAGCAAGCTCTGCATATTCATCTCTTCTTAAAAATGTATAAATATGGATCATATTCCAGTTGGCACTTCCTTCACTCTTGACATCAATTATTCAGGACGAAGTCAGGCTCCTAGACATGAAGAAGAGAGCATCTTTACTTCTTCTCTAATTATGTTGACAGTGCTTAGTGTCTGAAGCAATATGGTATATAAGTAAATACACAGTGAAAACTGAGAAAGTGAAATTAGCTTCATAAGAATATTGCTATGCTAATTTTCTATTTTTATTTTATTGTCTAAAGACTCTTATAATAGACAAAGAGTGATCAAGGACTTAGAACCCAGCATTACTGGAGTTCTTTTGTTTCTGCCGATGCCTGGGACTTGCAGCGAGAGGAGAACTTGGATAAATCAAGTATTCATTGAATGTAATTAATTAATTGATTTAATCATTTATTAATTTGAGGATAATCATACTTCTTAGAGATGAGAACATAATTCACAAGTTGTTTTATATCACAGAGTTAGAATATCCATTAGCAAATATTAATTCCCCCAAAGGAGTTCTATACAGTCTCAAAATTTTTAAAAAAAACCTCTTTGGGGGCATCACAAATTCCTCTGGGTGCATGTACAAGTACAATTAATGCAATGCAGTTAACTCCAGAGCTGTTTATGCCGGAGCACACTACTCCTGGGCACAGTGTCTACATGTGTTCCTGTGTAATTGGAGCCAGGGTGGAGCAGACTTGGGCTGGCAAATGGCTTGGGGGTTGAGAGGTGATCAGCCCTGGGCTCCAGGTAGTGGCACTGGCTGTGGGGCTGGCTAGGGCATGACAGTGTCCGAAGTGTGGAGCCGCTAGGTGGGAGGCATGAGTCTGGCCCCTGCTGGCTGGACTGACTGGGCACAATTTATGCCTGGCTGTCTGCATCTTCCCATGAGTTTCAGCGTAGTACATTACTCAGCTGTATGACAGTACTGTCGCCAGCACTGCTCTCTTATGGCAGAGTTAATTAATGTACTTCACCCTAGTACTGATGCATGTGTACACAGTGATGCTTTACTGTGGAGCTAATAGTCTGCTCTGCAGTAAAGCGCATGTGTAGATGCACCCCATATGGGTTAATGGCTTGTTTTTCAGGAAATAAACTTCTCTGGTTGATTTTCTTTATCAACTGAACTCCAACTAGCTTCAGGCATCAAGGACAACAAAAAGTCCTTTTTCAGATATGTGGGGAGCCGGAGGAAAAGCAAGGGCAATGTTGGACCCCTGCTAAACTAGATGGGGCAACTGACAACTGACGCCCAGGAAAAAGCCAACCTATTAAATAGGTACTTTGCGTCAGTCTTTCATCAGTCACATGGGATGCCCATGCCTGGTATGAGACAGGGAAATCTGGGTGAGGGGGATCCCCTACCCTCCATCAATGCTGACCTCGTGAAGGAACACCTTGAGAAGCTGGATACCTTCAAGTCAGCCGGCCCTGACAAGCTGCACCCCAGGTTACTCAAGGAGCTGGCAAGCATTTTACCCCAGCCCCTGGCACGGATCTTTGAAAACTCCTGGTGCTCTGGTGTAGTGCCCGAAGACTGGAAGAAGGCCAATGTGGTGCCGATCTTCAAGAAAGGGAGGAGAGTGGATCCGGCTAACTACAGGCCCATTAGCCTGACTTCTATCCTGGGGAAGATCTTAGAAAAGTTTATTAAGGAGGCCATCCTTGAGGGACTGGCCCAGGCTAACATCCTAAGGGACAGCCAGCACGGGTTTGTTGCAGGTAGGTCTTGTTTGACCAATCTCATTTCCTTCTATGACCAAGTGACCTATCACCTGGACAAGGGAGAAGAGATTGATGTCATAGATCTTGACTTCAAAAAAGCTTTTGATCTGGTATCCCATGATCACCTCTTGGCCAAATTGCCCAGTTGTGGCTTTGGCTCCACCACGATCCGCTGGCTGAGAAATTGGCTTCATGGTCGGACCCAGAGGGTTGTGATTGATGGCAGTCACTCATCGTGGTGCCCTGTGACCAGTGGGGTCCCTCAAGGCTCTGTCCTGGGACCCATCCTGTTCAACATCTTCATTAATGATGTGGACATTGGAGTCAGGAGTGGACTGGCCAAGTTCGCCGATGACACCAAACTTTGGGGCAAAGCATCCACACCAGAAGATAGGCGGGTGATCCAGGCTGACCTGGACAAGCTCAGCAAATGGGCAGACGAGAACCTCATGGTGTTTAACACCGAAAAATGCAAGGTTCTCCACCTTGGGAGGAAAAATCTGCAGCACCCTTATAGGCTCGGCAGTGCTACGTTGGTTAGCACTACAGAAGAAAAAGACTTGGGGGTCATCATTGACCACAAGATGAACATGAGCCTCCAGTGCGATGCTGCGGCTAGTAAAGCGACCAAAATGCTGGCGTGCATCCATAGATGCTTCTCGAGCAAATCCTGGGACGTCATTCTCCCCTTGTACTCGGCCTTGGTGAGGCCGCAGCTGGAGTACTGCGTCCAGTTTTGGGCTCCACAATTCAAAAAGGATGTGGAGAAGCTTGAGAGAGTCCAGAGGAGAGCCATGCGCATGATCAGAGGTCAGGAAAACAGATCTTACGATGACAGGCTGAGAGCCATGGGACTCTTTAGCCTGGAAAAGCGCAGGCTCAGGGGTGATCTGATGGCCACCTATAAGTTTATCAGGGGTGACCACCAGGATCTGGGGGAACATCTGTTCACCAGAGCGCCCCAAGGGATGACGAGGTCGAACGGTCACAAACTCCTGCAAGACCGTTTCAGGCTGGACATAAGGAAGAATTTCTTTCCTGTCCGAGCCCCCAAGGTCTGGAACAGTCTGCCAGCGGAGGTGGTTCAAGCGCCTACATTGAACACCTTCAAGAGTAAATTGGATGCTTATCTTGCTGGGATCCTATGACCCCAGCTGACTTCCTGCCCTTTGGGCAGGGGGCTGGACTCGATGATCTCCTGAGGTCCCTTCCAGCCCTAATGTCTATGAAATACCTTGAGTGGTTGGCTTGGTACTTGAAAATTCTTGCATACAGATCTGAAATACTCATGAGAGAAGATTTTCTTAAATCCTTCATGAAGGGTTGGGTCACAGACAACTGCTCACAAAAATGACATGGAGAATGGAATAATAAAGGAAAATAATTTTGGCTCAAGCAACTTAATATGACATCTCCAGAGAAGATCAGGAGGTGATCTGATGACTGTATATTAATATTCTCAGGTCAGAAAGTTCTAATGTGTTCACCAGCCTATTAGAGAAAGGCAAAGGAATAACCCATGGATAGAAACTGAAGCATGATGCATTCATGTTAGAAATAAAGTACCATAGACTTTATCTTGGAGCAGTTTTTCCTGACTGAAAACAGGGGAATGGACAAGATTATCTTTGGAGGTTTCTTCCAGGTCTATGTTTCTGTTTCTTATGCAGTTTTACTCCATCTGTGATACCTACCTCCCAGAGTTTATCTGTTATGACATTACCTAGTAGTCCCAACTAAGAGATCAAGCAAGCAGTCCTGCCCTAAAGCTTACAGTCTAAATAAGCAATGCAAAAAAAGGGAGAAATTAAGTACCATCGCCATTTTACAAAGGAGAGGTGAGGAAAAAGGATGGGTGACTTGCTGTGCTAACACACACAGAGTCTATGGAGGGGCCAAAAAACTGAACCCAGATTTTCTCAGCCAGTGTACAATGTCTTATATCTCTCCTATCACAAGTGGCGTCATCATCTCCATCAGGGCGTCAAAGCCCATGACAGAAGTTGGCTCCTACGGTTTGCAGAGAAAAGAGCCTGGAGGAAGCAAGCAGCTCCCAAACCTCCCAGCTATGACACATACATTTGTAATCACTGCCGCAGATCCTGAAATCTTGGATTGGACTATTCAGTCACATGAGACACCGCAAAACAGCTACATCATAGGCTGCAATATCCACCATCTCCTGTAGATGAAAGGATGCCAAAGGAAGTAATGATTACCAATGGACACCTCTTGAATATGCTTATATATGCAACTCGCTGTCATACTTTGGTTTTAGATGTATTACTTTATCTTGCTGACTTTTGGGGAAGAAATACTTTGAAAAAAGCATCCATTTTATGTTTGCCAGATTCTTTAAAAGATGCATTTAAAAAATATCATTAGCAGGATGTGAGTGAGATGATTACAGAACAGTTCATGTATTTTTCTATGGCTTTAGAGGTGTGACATTATGTCTTGCTCCATGTTTGCACTGAAAGCCATCCCCTGTTAACCCTATGGATGGTCTATGGATACCTGGTCAGTTGTGCTGGGGAGACAAAGATGATGCTTGCTCTACTCCCATGTGTGCTGTTGACTACAGGGACTGGGCTGTTTTACCCATGCTAGTCTGATGGGACACATACGGTCAGATGGACCTCCAGGTTGTTGTGTTGGTTTTCTGCTGGGTTTTTTTTTTGCCATAATCTAATAATGTACTTGCTGTAATTTACAGCCATGTAAATATGTGTTAAAATTAATGACCAAGAAATGTACTAGAATAAGATATTTTTTCATCTCACGTGGACTGTGCACCAACAGCAGTGTTAGACTCCCCATATTCTTGTTCACTCCCTCTCTACCTCATCCAAAGGCACCAACCTAGGAGGATGAAGGAAGGTCACTTCACTCCTGTTTAGTGTTTGGCCCTTCAGTACTTCTTCAGTGCAGGCATATGCCCATTAGGAACTGGACTGCATCCATCAAAACCATTTTTCATGAGAAGGTTGCCGTTCCCCATTTATCTACCCCTGTCAGATGATATGCAGTCCAGGATATATTCCATAACCCATTAGAAGTCGGAGCCAGAAGCTGCAAAAGCAGTAGTAGAATGGGAAAAAAAGTGTTTGAAATATTTATAGGCATGGTTTTTTTGAAAAAATAGGACTTATAATTAGCAAACTAACCAGGTGGCCATATGTTCGAAAATGCTGAGCTATCTAGCAATGCCCATTAAGTGTCTTTCCAAGGGGAATATTCAGGAGATCATAGCTGGCATATCCTGTTGTTTTCTGAGTTATTTACTGTCTCTTGATAATGTGCATTTTCCTAACACGCTTTTTCAAAAATATCCTAAAGAAAAGAGAGAATTGGGATGCAGGTGTGGTGTAAGCTTTGCAGTCCAAGACTATTATTAAGGCTCTTGTGAAGATTGTGAACCACCGAATTCCTTTAACACCACATGTCCACGATAAGTACTAATAGATCGTTGCTTTCTGTTTTCACCTCCCCCCAATTTGACACAGGGAGCCTATTTTAATCAAAAGGCAAGCCAAATAGCTGCCTCACTCATTTATCATGCATCCAACTTCTGCAGCTATTAATTTGAGACTGCAAACTCTTATTTTTGTCCGTTAACTTTGTGTGGAATGTCAAATTTGGAAAATCCCATGCATCAGTGATACATAAAGAGCTGTTTAATAATAGACTTTACAAAACAAGTTATTTAGTTGGGTTTCTAAGTAGAAATTGCATTTTGTGAAAGGTAAATTACTTGAGGTGGTTGGATCTGACAAAAACAGTGTGTGAGGCAACAGTTCAGGAAAGCATAGCCAGGTTCAAAAAAGGACTATACAAATTAATGGATGACAGATCTATTAATGGCTATTAAACAGAACAGTTGGAGATGTCGCCACTGTCATTTGTAAACCAATGACAGTGAATGCAGGAAGGGTAAGGAATAGGGGATAGATCACTCTAGATTAGGGGTGTCAAACTCATCCACCTCCATGCACCAGATGAGGACCATTGGGCTGGTCTGTTGGCTGTATGGAGGGCCGGTTAAGTGGGGAACGTACATGCAGTGCGCAGGCTGGACCAGCCCTGCACGTTAGCTCTGCAGCCAGTCTGGATTGGTCCCCAGGCTGTCTGTGTGCACCAGAGCCATTGCACTGGGGCCATCTACATCTCAGACCTACCCTGTGTGCTGTGCACCCAGCCCAAGGACCAGACCAGTTCTGTATGCCACATGTGGCACTCAGGGTCAATCTGAGACCCACAGGCAAGATCATAGGACTCCACAGGCTGGATCTGGCCTCCAGTCCATTTTTTTATGATGCCCCTGCTTGATATCCCTGGTTGAATGCTATCTCTCTAAAGTGTCCACTGCTGCCCCAGCAGACAGAGATACTGGGCTAGACAGAGCATTAGTCTGATTCAGTATAATGCTACTTATGTCCTTACTTCTTATAGTCTGGAAGCCCAAACCCGGCAGCACAGAGAACCAGGAAGTGGAATGGAGCAGAAACAGAGGCAGGTCTTCTGCTTACGCCACTCTGTGCCATTCAACTATGGTCAAATTTCATCATCGGAAGTCTTGGCCATGAATGTGAACCTCATCAGTTAATGCAATGCTTCAAAGTGGAAGGAAATACAAAAATAGTATCAAATGGGGTAAGTGATGAAAAGCAGTTTGATCTACTTAATAGCCTTTGTCCCTTAGTGCTCTAAGGAATAAAACTGTTAAAGTATAGATAGCAGGGTAAGTTAACCCCTTATTTACACTGCATTTGCAAATCTGAACCAACCTCTTCTTGTTTTCACTGAAATGTAGGCAGGAGAAAAGTAGGCATGGAAACTTGTTATTACATAATGCCTTTTGAAAGCTATTGGCAAGACTAGATTCACAGCAGTGCATCTGAGAACAGACTCAGTAATTTTAGAATAAAAGGTTATTAGCCCAATATTGCAACCTTTTCTTCTGGTAATGAGGTCTGCTGGAGTCCACAGGCCTGCCTGCCCAAGTAAGACTTTCATACCTGGACAAGAGCTGTCATATCAAGATTGTGTGAGTTGAGCATATCAAGGGTTTTAGTGACACAAGGCTTTCAGCATATCAAGTGCTGAAAAATGGCACAGAGGTGGTAAATCTCAGCCAAGTCCTTTAAGTAATGCAGGCTTTAAGAAAAGGAGCCACTACTCTCAGAACTGACATTTCATTACCTCTACAACGTTGCTTCTGATCTGTCACTGACTGATTTGCTGCCCTCGGTTTTGCCCTTCCTTTATGATGGCGTGAATGCCTGCAAAAGAAGGAACAGGTTTAGATCCTAGGAAAATAAATGTGAAGTGTTTAAACCTGCCAGCCTCTGCCTTTTCGACAGATGCCCCTTCTGCCTCTGAGCCACTGATTTCTTTTATGTGAAGTTTTTGTTTGATACCACCCTTGTGCTAGCAGAAGGCATGAGGAACGTCTTAATAAGGGAATTTGTATTGATCTTATTGCAGTCTGTTTACCATCCTTTAGCAGGATATCGTGTGCTCTGGGATTTTATAACATTGCTTCTTGGCTGTGGCGTGGAGTGGGAGCCATACAGAATGGGCTGAATTGTATGGGTCCAAAGTTGTGTTACTTTGACTCACAGAAGCATCTACATGTGCAATTAATGCAACTGAATAAACTCTGGTGCAGTTTGAGCTGAAGTTTATTGCTCCCAAGCATCCCATTTCCACGTGCACCGAGGACCGCGGTGCATTGAGATGTGCTGCAGCAGCCCGGGATAGCAAGGCGATCCAGCAGGCAGCCCCCAGACTGAAGCACCCTCATGCCCCATCCAGCCTTGTCAGCATCTACATATGTGTTGTGCCACACTAAATAATGCCACCATAGGATAGTACTTGTATTTAGAAGTACTAACCTACAACAGAGTTAATTAATTTCCTGTGGCCTAATAGGGCTCCACGTGTAGACACCAAGATGTTTACTGCAGAGCTAATTAGTCTGCTCTGCAATAATCATCTTGTGTAGATGCACCTACAGTGCAGTATATTACCTGGTAATCCAGTTCCCCTTGGGTGCCAGGGGACTAGTTGCTTCCTTCTTTTAATAGGACAACATAGGTCATTCAGTGTGTTAAGGAAACTGGGGTGTCCCATATTTAGGCACAGGCAGTTTGGGCTGGCCTGCTGGTTCCATAAATGGCTTGTATGACCCGAACATTAACTGGGGAGTAAATACAATAAGTAAAACACTGTCGGTATTATGCAGTGACCAAAAGGTGACAGAGGTAGTGGGGAAGTTGCACGATGGATAGATCTAACTGCAAGCAACAGAACACCAGATGTTTCAGGATGGAGCTACAGTGTGTCTGGGGGAGGATGCCTGGGTGGCTAGGCTATTCCCTCTATGGATCTAGATGTATTATTTTAAGCCTTCCTTTGGATTTGTCCAGAAGGCTGCTGCAGTTAATTTATTTGTATATAGGTACCCGATCATTAAGGTTGGGTTCAGGGGCCAAAGGCAACCACACATCAAGCCAGTGATTTCACTCCCTTTGTTATAGGAATTGCCCTGCCTTAACTATGGTCGCCCTGTGGGCTGCCTCAACTCTGGTAGATCTTTTGCCTTCTTTTTTTGAATTAGCCAATTTGCTCTTCAACTCTAATGCCATGTCACCTGAGCAGACTCCAGAAAAAAGCCAGCAGATTTTAATATTCCTAATATACATCACTTCACCTTACTGGGTACTTACAGCCTTCTGCATATTCATTTGGAAACATGAGGGTGAGTGAGTTTGTGTGTGGGCATACAGGCAGAAAGCCAAAGTGTTGCAATTATTAGTGTGCATTCAGGGGGAGTGTAGTGGGAAATAGGGAGGGAATTTTGCTCCAAAGATGTCACTATGCGGCAAAATGCCTGCTGGTGTTACGTAACACACACAGGGCTCTTTTCCCAGGGCTTTGTAAAAAGTCAGTCTCACACCCTGCTCTCAGCTTCCCTGCCTTGCTGTTATGTGGATTAATACAGCCATTGATCCTTGCATGTACAACTCACACAAAGGCTCTGCTAGAAGCAATAACCGAAGCAGGCCTTACTGCAACTGAGCTAGGCATTGCCACATAGTGTATATCTAAGGCTTCGATTGCATGTCCCATATCTTACCGCCTATTCCTGTCTTGGAATTGGTCAATGAATGGTGAGTGGCATGCAAGGCAAAAAGTCAGATGTCAGGAGGGACGTAGTTTGGTGCAACGCCCAGGGTTTAGGATAAGGTTAATAATGGACAAACTCAGACACTTCTGCACACTATCTTGATCTCTAAGCATGTTTAGTAAACTTCTTATTTGGTGCACACCTTGAAGTTCAAGTTACTGTGATACTGGAGACATGTTGTCCAGAGAAAATTGGATCTTTCATTTAAAAACAAGTAATTTTCTAGCCTTCCTGTTTGCAGAGTGCTTAAAACATGATGCAGATCTATTTTAAGCACTAAAATGAGAAAAATAAAAAGAAGCCAAATAGCATTTATTTCTCGGAATTTCAGCCTATGTTAAGCTAATTTCATGAATGCTTGGGGTTGGACCATTACATTTAACCATGTAGCAGATGAGTTCTGTACAGCAATTAAAAAATATTGGACTTGATTCTACAACACTAGCATTTTGGGCCAGACGTACTATTCCACCTTTTTGCCATTTAGTTGCTACCTAGACACTGGAATATATCTCATTCAAGCTTCTTAAAAACTGTTAATATCAAAGCTGGGTGGGTCTGTCCTTCTGCTCTCTGCTTTTAAGGACTTATATTTAATGGGTGGATCTATACATGCAATTAAAGTGGAGCAATAAACTCCAGAGCAGTTTGAGCTGGAGTCAATTGCTCCCAGGCATAGCATCTACACATGCACTTGGCACAGCAGCAATTTGAGCTGGGGTGCAGCAGGGCCCCAGCTGGCTGGGCTTACAGTGCACAATTTATGCTTGCAGTCAGCATCTACCCATGCATTTCAACACAGTAAATTACTCTGCCATAAAGTAGGATTGTCCCTGACAATCGTATCCCATGGCGGAGTTAATTACATTTCCTGCACCCTAACACCAGTGCACATGTAGCTGGTGATACTTTACTGCGGAGCTATTTAGTCTACTCGGCAGTAAAGTGCATGTGTAGATGCACCCAATGTACCACCTTCTTAGCTTTATAAAAGCACAGGTGATAATGAGGTGTCCAAAGACTCAGTGATATTGAAATAGGATTGCACTCAGATACTTGAGCACCCTTTAGGTATCTAATAGGTGGAATAGGGTCTGGGGCTTTGTGTCATTTATTTCTGTGCAATTTGGAAGGGAAATGTGAATGTTCCTACTTTTTGTTGTGTTTAATCCTCATTTTGCATTACTGTACTGTCCTGAACTGCATGATGCCCTTTACGCTGGTTAAGAGTGAAATGCTGCCATTGCTCGTTTCTTTCTACCCACTTCTCACTGGAGTGGAAGTCAAGAACCAAATATGCGAGGAAAGAAGGAATGAGCTCCACTATAAATCTATACTGGTAATAATAATGACAGTGCTGTAAATGTCATAATAAGCAAATATTTATATAGTTCTGGTGCTATAGCCTGATATGGCTTCCAGCTGAAAAGATAAACATCCTACAGTATAGAAAATAGCTTTCATATTGCATCTATAGCTAAAGCCGCAGCTGTTTAGTAATCCTTTTTTTTTGTTGCTTACCTGCATGTAGACAACGACAATGATCTGAAGGGTTGATAGCTTAATACTTAGGGAATAGTAAAGGTGACGGGAAAATGTCATGCTCTGACAGTAATTGCATAAGTATGATCAAGCTAAACTACTCAATGGCTTCCTTAGAAAGTGGGACTATATATTGTGGCAAGGCTAAGGAAATGCCACACATTACAGAACATTACAGGGAAAAAAATCTAATAGGTTATTTATCAACCGAGAGGGGGATGAGGTGCTCAAATCTTATTTATGCAAATAAATTGGGAGATGCAAAAGAATGAAACACATGGAAAATTTCCAGAGCCCGTAATCCAACATCCATTGAGACTATAATTCACCTTTAGATAACACACATGCACCTGTATTTTAACTTTTAACAGTATGCAAAAGTGTACCCAGATAGTTTCCCTAGCTATGCAAAGCCCCTCTGAACAAGATATCTGCTCTTTATCATTTGCTGATATTCTCCATTTCTGGAAGAATGTTCTAGCCAATTTACTAATATTTACATGAATCTTTATCCAGTGATGTATTGAAATGTTGCTAACTTAAGCTCCCTATACCTTTAATTGGGGGACAAGCAGATGATGGAAAGCGTTATGGATCCATTTGTCATTGGGACTTCCCCAGGTTCCACAAGCGATGATCTGGCTCTAGTTTCTTATATTCTTCATGGACTAAGTTCAGACCTGATCTTTTTTCTATGATTATTTTTTCCTTACATTTCCCTGCTTACTCAGTTCTGTTGTTTGCTCAGCGTTGATAATGGGGCAGTTGTGTAGGGTTTTGCTTCCTGAGACCTGTGTTCATTCCCCATCTGGGAATGAAGGGAGCCAAAATAGCTCCTAGGAAATTTGGGGTTCGAATGTCCAGCTCAGAGGCAATGCAATTACTATCCTATAGCTAAGGAAAACAGGACTAATTTTCCTAGTGCTACAGAAACTGCTATACTATACTCCCATCTAATCCAGTCTCTTGTTGTCGAGAGTAGCCAGTAGCAGATTCTTCAAACCAAAGTCTCAGTACCAGACACTTCAGAACAGCAACTAGACACGTCTCAACTCTTGCTAAAGACCAATTTCACTTTTTGCCCTAGTTCCACAGCAATCCCTACTTTCCACATCAACTTAGCTGGGCTAGTGGGGAAGTAGAGATATTAAACAGTCAGTTACCCTGGAAATCTTCAAAAGGAGACTGGACAGTCATCTTGCTGGGGTCACTTGACCCCAGTTGTCCCCCTGCGCTAGGCAGGAAAAGACTGGACCCGATGATCTACAAGGTCCCTTCCAGCCCCTACTATCAGTGAATCTATGAGCAGAAGATGGGCTGTGCAGCTTGAAGGCTTTGTGTCGACTTCGCTTTCTGTCATGGAAGTGATACAGACAGAAGCTTTCCAGATGAGCAGCTTAACCCCATGCAGTCACCATTCATCCATGGCCACCAACCTGACCTACGTTGGTCAAGATGGCTACCGTTGCATATGTCATACCCTTCCACAACCTGTGTCATAATGACCACTTAACATACATTCAGTCATCCACTCCAGGCTAGAATTTGACTCTGTTTGTGTACCATACCCATGAATAAGGCCAGCCAGCATATAACCCAAGATCATCTTCTGTTTCTCTTCCTTTTCATTCTGCAGGAAAATGCAGGCACTCTAACCGGGAATTTGGATTTCATCTTCCCATCTGCAATTATCAGGCAGGGATAATTGAGAAAATGGATGAGTATCACAATAGTTTTTTTAAAGAATGCTTTTCAGAAGTCTTGTGTTATGGATCTGTTTCTAGCCTGCTTCCTCTTCACACCTCTATGAAATTTGTGTTAATAAAGGAAAGACCCTCTCCCCCAAATAATCACAAGATCATCTCAAAGATCATGAAATTAGCACAATGCTGTCATACTATTTGGTTTACTATCCGATGGCTGAGATTTATGGGTGTAGTTGGATCGTGTTTTCAAGCTCCTCCTCCTTATAGACCTTTCTCCTTTCTCCCCTTAAATGAAAGCTGAAATGAAATTCGCTCATCAACCCTGACTGCGGAGCTGGGGCTTTAACAAAAGAGACCATGTGAGAGAGTTGTCAACAAATATCTACTTAACAAGCAGTAAGTATTTCCCTTCCTGGCAATGATTTTTGAACAGATCTAATGTCAGCTTGCCTTTTGGGAGAAGTGCTTTATCAACTCAAAACCATCATCAAACAAATCTTAGTGAGCAACTGCATGGTACCTCTTTTTTCTGGGATGTTTGGTGACATTTTGGCATCAAAGGGTAGGGGCTTATAAATAAAAGGACGTGGTACATGCAGAGAAAGGAGGATACCAAATTTTGTGCCAACTTTGTTGCATATCTGCCACCAGTCCATTGGAGCATGTCACAGAGGCTGTGAATAGTTCCTGGCACAGAGCTCATTGTAAAGTGTGCATGTCTGAATTTGTGTGGCACACAATGCACTTTGGGGTGCCTTATCAATAAATAATTGACTGTAGAGGACCGTAATAAGGGAAGAGTAGGTCAATAATGCTTCTGTGTTCCCTACTGGATTTAGTGTTGGATTAAGACTTTGAACATCGGGGTTCAAGTCCTATTTCAGCCACTAGCCTATTAGGCTCACCAGGCTCCTCCACCTCCTGCCTCTCTTCTGCCACGACTTGATGGTAATATATATGTTTAAGGGGAGACTGCCTTCAGAGGCTGGGATAGACTCTTTTTTGGTACCTTAGGGACTATACTCGTGGTCTCCTGCCACCCCCATAGCCACACTCGTGCCTCACAGACAATTCTCAATTGCCCATTGTAGGGCATCCCTTGGTCCCAAATTGACACTGGGGCCCAGGCTCTTATCTGGACTTCACCTTTCTCAGTCTCTGCCCTTTTTCTGTGGCTGAGCCACCTCAGCCCAGGTCTTCTATCTTAGACTCTGGGTTCCTGGGCCCCAGTCCAATATGACCAAAACTAGTCTCAGAAGCACAGAGTACCCCCGGCACTCTGCTCTGTGGCCTCCAGACCTCCCCTACAGCCATGATCCAGTTCTCATAAGACCTGTCACTATCGTAAGGAGAGGCCTTGATTCCCCCCAGCTCCAAGGTGACTCCTTTTCACTATCAGTCAGCTCTATCTTTTGCTCCTTTCCCCACTGCATGCAGGCATGAACTGCCAGCCCCAGTTCAGAGGAGGGGCTTATCCTACTTCTCTCCTGTGTGTAGTTAACAAGGTTGGGGTTCCCCATTACACAGGCTTACACACCTGCAATTCAATTCATGTCTTCTCTGTCTCGTTAGTGGGTTCTTGCTTTTTACATTTGTCCTTGAGTTTTTTAGTTGCTTGTTTTCATGCTCCCTTCAGTATCTCTTTGCTTATTAGTGCATTTTTATTATTATTTTATTTTCTTCCTTATAGCATCATTCAGCAGCTGTGAGTCCCCTTTCTCCCAAACTGCTTTTTAGTATCGTAGCTTACTATAGCTTAGCATAGCTGCAGCCCACCACAACATGTACCAAATCAGTTTGATAAAGCTCCTCACAAACGAATCCTGGTAATGAAAGGGTTAACCACGTGCTTGGTTCTCTGTAAGTGGGTTTTACCCTTAAAGCATTTGAGGGAGGGGAAAATTCAGTGGTTTGCTCAAGAATATAGAGGGGATTGATGGCAGAACTGGGAGCTGAATCCAAGTAACCCAAATCCTAGTCAACTGATTCCCCTTCTTCTGTGAATTCAAGACGATTTCACTGAATAAAAATTATTCTTCTGTTGACCTGGAATGAAATTGAAGCTTGCAGTCCCCCTTGGAGGACAGAGAAAATAGTTCTCATGGCTGATTTCCTAGCCACCAGAAATTATAGTCTCACAGGAGAAGAAGGGCTGGGAAGAAAGGACAGACAGAAGATCTAACAGATATGGGTCGACTGTTTGGCAGGAAAAGTTATTACTAGACTTGGGTGTTCTGGGACATCTCTGGCAACAGCATCTGGTAATTAGATAAAATATTATTGCGATGCAGATGGTCTGAACAATTGCCCAAGTTGCAGCTGCGCATGCAGTGACCCTGCTCCATCAGGAATTGCGCGCAAGGTGGCAAATCTGCTTGATCTTTCCCAACTTGTAGATTCGATGGGTCACGGTCTCTCTTGTCTTCTGTGTGCACTACACAGAGCACTATAAGGACTGCAGCCTGTAACCATCTGTGACTTCGGTGTATAAACCTCCATGTAAAGAAGAGCAGGCTTTGCCTCCTTTCCCTTGGAAAAAAACAAAACAAAACACAGCAGGTGTCCAATGGGCCAGATCCTATTTTTACACTGCACCTACTACACTTTGTCTTATTATTCCTGTTTTATACTCTATAGGAAAGAGACTCCAAGTTGAGATCCTCTGAGAGCAGCCATCCAGGGTGAGCAGAGGGACTCTTTGTTTGATGATCTGCCGAAGCCTTGTTGAAGAATAACTTTATGCTCCAAAAGACATTTGGGAGTAGCCATTGAGTCCTTGCTGGGCTAGAGCAATAGACAGTTGCTCGTACACAGGTCAAAAAGCACTTAGCTGAGCTTCCTGTTTCATGTCCAAGGAGCTTTCACCCAAGCACAAGTCAAACTAATGAGGAGGTGACTCAATAATTCTCACCTGCATGCTATCTAAGTTGCAGTTAAATGCATTCTACTTATAGGGGCCTAAACCCCCCTTTTACAGGTCCCTATTATCCTTACAACTTTGAATTTTATTACAAAATAGCTTTTACTTTTGTATTACCCCCATGAGATTTACTTTCCGCCATGTTCAAGTCCTCCATAAAGCAAAACACTCACGAGTCAAAAAACACTTAGTTTTGCCATCATCTTTTGCACTCTGTTGGTTTTCTTTGGAAATATTTTGTATACAGATGAAGGGAGCACCCCAGTTTTGAGTGCTGGAATTACTCATGCTTGTGATGTTGAATGCTGCTGCCATGAGCCCCCCAAAATAAAACCAAGGTATGCAAGTGTTGGGAATGGTATCTTGAGAGTGCCTTATGCTTGGAAATAGATGGTATTTATTCCAAATTGTTTGCAATCTAAAAGGAAGGTGCAGAGAAGAAGCTGAAGCTGAAATTCAGGGGCAGGGAAGTTTTAACATCTTAGCTCTGGTGGTCTTTTCAGGTAGAGCTTTTGAGCAGAGAACCTGTATTCATCTCCCTTCCACACCTCCACATGCTGGTTTATACACCCAGTTTTTGTAACCCATGGGGGTGGAAATGTAGATAGTTAAGAAGTACTTGAATGTGGGAAGTGTGGTGCTTATTTGGAGCAGAAAAGTCCTTGCCCATTACTTCTGTAACCATTTTATCACAGCACGCAACTTTGTCCCCCTCTATTGGCTAGTCTCCAGAGGAGACTCGTGTTTGCTAGAGCTGTCCTTGAAGGAGTTTAAATAGTGGAAGTTAGGCTCATTTAGATGTTGTCTGCCTGGAACTTAACCCCGGCTAGCTGTTTGCTGAAGGCAAACAGTCTATTATCCAATCCTGCCACTTCATGGTGAGACAAAGTAATTAGTATAAGTTACTGCATATAGTGTAATACCACAGGATAAGTTGCGCTCTTTCCCTGAGAGACTTCAGGGCACCTGACAATAGAGTCCAATGTGTATACTGAATATATTTTCACATGTGTCTTAGATCAAGCTAGTATTTTGTTTTTCACTGGGAGACAGACACCTATGAATTTATGCAAAATAATGCTAGTCATCACTGGGCGCATCTACACATTCATTGATGCACCATGGTTACTGTGCATTAACTTCACTACTTGTTTTATCAAGTAATAAATCAATGCGCAGTAACTTGTGCTGTTGTGCAGCAGCCTAATACTACTGCACAGTAGCATACTAGAACAGTTTTTGCCTGGCACACTACAGTGCAGTGCTATTAGGTTACTGCACAGTTAGCATCCCGTGTAGACATGCCCACTTTTATACAGACATGCTTTGCTGGATTTGACTTTAATTCTTTATGAAGAAAAATCAGGCCACCCCCAGCCACTTTAGGCAGTCCCACTGGGCCAGCCAAACCCTACCCGGAGGGCCACCAGAAGCTCTGGAAGGGAGCAGCAGGCCGCAGGCCCCTGGTTGGACTTGGCAGTGACTCCACACCCTCCACACAGCAGCCAGCCCTGGGCCCCCACTTTCAGAGTTGTAGGCACTCAGCCGGCCAGTGCAGCGCCTGATCCAACTTCCCAGGCCTTTGCAAGGGCACAGCCAGGCCCGGCCCAAAAGGCCAGGCTACTTATGGTACCCAGGATTCCCAGGTGGTCTCCCATTCAGGTACTAGCCAGGTGCAAGACTGATTAGCTTCCAAGATTGGTGGGGATCAGGTGCAATCAGTCCCGTCTGGCCATAGGTGGGCAGAAAAAGTATGGCAGGGGTGAAGGAGGCAAGCAGAGAAAGTAAAACGCAAATAATCATCAGCCAAATAAAAGGCACTAAAAAATTTGGCTGGGCAGCTCGTCAGCCTCCCATAAGAATTAATGGGTTGACAGCGTGCCCGAGAAGCACCCCCGTGGTAAGACCTGGGCTAACCCAGCATCCGAAAAGGCCCACCTTGCAATGTCCAGGGTGGCTTGGTGTCCAAAAGGGCTCCCACGGCA
This sequence comes from Crocodylus siamensis, assembly GCF_052110815.1. Classification (NCBI taxonomy): domain Eukaryota; kingdom Metazoa; phylum Chordata; order Crocodylia; family Crocodylidae; genus Crocodylus; species Crocodylus siamensis. Next base: position 200,350,433 of record NC_143399.1, read on the forward strand.
AGGGCGGGGTGGACCTGGTGTCCAAAATGCCCTCCCATTGCAAGGCCTGGGCTGACCCAGTGTCCAAAAAGGCAACTTTCAGTGACTGGGTTGACCCAGCATCCACAAAGGCCCGCCTTGCGATGCTGGGGGTAGCCCGGTGTCCAAAAAGGCTCCCACGGCAAGGTCTGGGCTGACCTGGTGCCTGAGGGGCCTGCCATCCGAATGCCTGGATTGTCATGGTGTCCAGAGAAGCTGTGTTGCCAGACCTGGGTTGACCGGGTGTCTGGGAGGCCTGCCATTCAAATGCCTGGGCTGACCTGGTGCCAGGCAGGCCTGTCCTTCAGACACCTGTGGGTTGACGTGGGGTCCGGAAAGCCCCACTACCAGGCCTGGGTTGACCTGGTGCTTGAGGGGCTCCCATTCAAATGCCCAGGTTGACTTGGTGCCTGAGAAGCCTGGCATTGAAATTCATGGGTTGACATGGTGTCCAAAAAACCTCCCATAGGAAACAATGAATTGACCTGGTGCCTGGATGTCCATAAAGGGTCATTCAAAATGCATTCCCCAACCCTTCAATCCAGGATGTCAGATACATTTGGTGGCTCAGCCCAGTGCTGGGCCTGTAGGCTGTCATGTGCACCACAATTAGGAAGGTACCTGCAGGTATATAGGGGCATGAGTCTTGGGCCCAGACAACTATCACAGGTCAGCCACAGGGCCAATCCGCAGGCTTCCCCCACCCATCCAGAGAGCAAGCCCGGCCACCCAGGTTCACCCTGGTTCACCGAGGGCCGGGCAGGCCAGGGTGCTTCTGAAGGGTCCCAGCAGGTACGCAAGGCCCCAGGGTTGGCATCCAGCAACCCCTCCAAGCGAAGCTGGGAGGCGGCTAAGCCCGACTGGGGCGGCACAGGCCTGGGCAGCCCTCCATGAGGCCATATCAACCCAGAGGTCCCGAAGGGGACCGATTTGGTGGGCCAAGCCAGGTGACAGTTCCAGGAGCCTGGGCACAAATCCAGGTTTACTCCAGTGATTGGCCTGAGGGCTAGGCAGGCCAGGATGCTTCTGAAGGGACCTGGCAGGTACTTTGGGCCCTGGGGTCGGTGCCCAGCAAAACCTCTGAGTGGAACTGGGCAGCAGCTGACCCGGCTGGGGCGGCATGGGCCCAGGCAGCCCTCCATGAGGCCATGTCAACCTGGACTGCCCTGCCAGGCAGACATTCAAAAACCCCAAGGCAGGATCTATCTAAGTTACACAGTTTTCTGCAAGCAGTATAATTTAGATCAGTAGTGAACAAAACACATATTCACCCTTTAATGCTCTGGGGTTAATGGGGGGAGAGAAGAGGGGACAAATCTTACACTAGATTCTGCCATTTTAAAAACAGTATACATGTGCTGAACTTCTGTCATCTTACAAGAATAGACCAGTTTCTGATCGCTTATACCAGTAAAAGTGTAACATCTGTACCTGGCCTAAGAGCTCATCTATTTGGGGCAAAGGGGTTCAATGCCAGGACCTATTTTTTTTGATGATCCCTGGGAGGCTTGTGGCACACTGAAAATGGGCGTCAAGAAAAGGTCCAACTGATGACAGCTAGAAACAGATAATCTCTTTGGGCCAGGTTAATCTATTTGTTCTGTGTTTGTTGAGCACCTAGCCCAAAGGTGTGCCGAGCCACAATCAGGCCATCAGCCAATTATAAGCACCACAGCAATGCAAATAATAAGGAGTATTAAGCATAGAATCAAAGAAAAAATAGGGCTCGAAGGCACCTCAGGAGTTTACCTAATCCAACCCCCTGTTCTGCAAACACAGAAAAATCACCACTGTCTAAGTGATCCTAGCCAAGTGTTTGTCTAACCTACTCTAAAGTGACAGAGATTGCCCCCCCTCTTTAAATAATGCATTCCAGTGATCAAGACTAAAAAGTCCTTCCTAATTTCCAACTTAAATCTCCCTTATTGCAATTTCAGCCCATTATTCTTGTCCTGTCTCCTGTGGACATGGCAACAATTAATCACTATCCTCTTTATACCAGCCTTTTTGGTATTTGAAGACTATTACCAAATCCACCTCAATCATTTCTTCAAAGTCAGTAGTCCCAGTCGTCCCAACTAGTCCTCATACGTCTTGTTTTCTAGATCTCAAATCACTTTTGTTGATATCCGTGGGATCTTTTCCCTTATTTTCTTCACCGTTCTCGAAATGCAGTGCCCCAAACTGGACACAGCCTCCCGCCGAGGCTTCAGTAGTGCTGATGGAGCAGAAGAATCACTTTCTGTGACTTGCATGCAGCCCTTCTGTTAACTTATCCCAGCTTGCTAATGACTTTTTGTCTGCAAAGGTAGTGCTTTGTTGACTCACGTTCACCTTGCAGTCCGCTATCATCACCACCCAGTTCCTGCAGCAGTGCAGTCTATCTAAGCATCCCCCAATTTGCATTTGTGTTTGTTCAGCACTAAGTGCTTTACTGTAATGCAAATAGTAATACAAGTTATTGACAGCACAGCCAGGACCTTTTCTGAAATACAGTGAATACATTTTTCACTGTGGATTCAATACAGGGCAATATTGATTTTAAGTCACCTTAGATTTTATTTTTAACTGTCTTTTAATTTGGATAAAAGCTATTTAAGTGGCATCACAGGCTGTCAGGTAGATTGCCCGTCTTGCTTTTTTGGTCTATGTTTCACCCAAAGTCTGTGGTAAATTCTGCTTTTTCTTTGTCACTTTTAGCGGTAGTTGAAGAAATTCTCTCTTCCTCTATTTTGTTAAAGCAAAAGGCAATTTTCAGCTTTCCTTGCCTTTCCTTCCCTCTCCCTCTCCCATCCTGTCACATCCTTTCCCTTGCCTTGCCCTGACATGCCCCTTGGTTTTCTCATGACCATGCTGCATGCAGCAAAAGAAAGATGAGAGTGACAGTCATATCGTATTCTGGATCATCTCCCCTTTCTATGATTCTTTTTATCTCTCTCTCTCCCTCTCTCTCTGTTCTTCCTGTTCACTATCAAAGTAAAGAAGTGAAGGGAGTGTTTGTACAGCTGGCAGAAGAGGAATGGGAAGATCATATGAAATACTTAATAGAAATCACTTCAATCAAAGGAGCAGTGAACATTTGAATTTCTAGTATTCTTGGTTTGTAATACACCAAGTGCCTGAAATCTTCCTAAGATGAAGACTCTGTTTTGCTGGGCCCTCTTTAAATATGTTATCATTTATTACATATTTGAAGAAGACCCAGAAAAACAGAGTCTTACTAATGAGAGCCGTATCTAGCTCAAAGAGCTCACACTGTATAAAGGGGTCCAAGTGTGGCAGAAGAAATAGAAGGGAAGTTCTTAAAATCACCTTTCCAGTTCATGGCAGGGTCAGGAATACAACCCTAGCTTCCTGAATCCTAGGCCTCTGACCCAGCCATTAGATCAGACTTTCTAGCTAACTAGTGTAGATGTGGCACATTACACTTGGATTATATTAATAAGGCTTAAAATGCAAGTGGTCACATATTAAAGCTCATTAACTTGTGCTAAGTGCCCTCTGAGTATCTCAAAGTTGCCCTATTTCAGGCAAGGGCTAACTCTGGGCTGTGCTACCCAGCTCATGTTAGGGTAACTCCTGTCTGCCTTACAGATATAAAATCAGCAATCTCCACCATTCCTGGCCTTCTCCACACTGTACAGAACAGGGATAGAGCCCAGGTGTCCTGGCTCCTAGCCACAATCCTGCTCTCCAGCCCTCGAGTGGCAAGTCAGAGCTGTGCAGGCAAGAAAGAGTATTAACTTTTAACATGCAACTGGTCACAGCGGTCATATCTACACAAGCAGTGGACTGCACAGTTGTTACTGCACAGCCATTTAGTACTTGCATAAACTAGTACTAAATGACTGCACAGTAGCTGGTGTTACTATGCAGTACCGTCCCCTGCACATTTTTTTCGGATGCTACTGCACAGTAGCATCTTGTGTAGACGTGCCCAGCGTTTTCTAACTTTAACATGGCATAATATTTCACAGATTTAGTATGGTCTCAAGTGTAACATATAACTTATCCCAAATAGCTGGATCATACAAACACTGCTTTCATGGGGGAAATTATCAGCACCCTACCATGCTTCCTGTAGGATTGTAGCACTGGTGCTAACACTAAGACATAGGGAGCCCAGCTAGGATCAGAGTCTCTGAACATGCACCTAGGAAGAAAGAGCTCTGGCCTTAAGAGCTCATGCATTGCATAAAAAAGACAGACAATGAGGTGGAAAAAGAAGGTTGTTACACTTGTGGGGAAACTGAGCCGCAGGATTATGTCCCAGTGTCCCTCACATCCAAGGTTCTTGAATACCCCATCCTAGTGCTTTTAATGTCTTCCTCTCAGGAGAGAGCGCTACTCTTTTTTTCTTTTCCTCCTCCGCTTTCCCTTTGAATCAATTGCTGTAAATAGAACAAGTGGCCACAGCTGAAGCACACAATATCCAGCATATTCCAATTACTTTTCTATTGAAAACATTTAGTTTAGCATTTTTAAAATTCCATTTCTTTCTTCCCCTCCCAATCTCAATGCAGTCCAGATGGAAGGAAACTTGTGTGCAGTAAACCATATGTTACTAAGAAGAAGGCTATGCTATACATGTCTGTTTAGCCTCTGACATTCAGTATTAAATTGCAGATCTTAATAAAAGGCAGGTTAGTGCCGGAGGTATCTTCGTCTCTGTGAGATCTTTTGTCTCAGTGACCACAGTCCAAATTCTCTTCTCTATGCAGTAGAGAGGGTCAGTCAGGAGCATGGTTAAGGCTCCATGCTTCTTAGGGCAGGAGTACAGGGTAGAGTTGTTTCAGAGCTGCCCAAACTTACATCGGTAAGTATATGACTTGGTGGGTCTCCGCGTGCAATTAATGTGCTTGAATATACTGTGCAATAAATTCAGGTTCATGAAACTGTGTCCAGGTCAGGAGCAAATTGCACCCAACAGGAGCAGTGTAGTCCAGGGCTGCTCCTGCCCTGCTCTGGCCTTCTGCAGCAGTCATGGGGAGGTCCAGGCTCTCCCATGTGCCAGCCTTGGTTTGGCAGGGGGCACTGGGGGCAGTCCCTGGCTGGCAAGGGACATGGGGGTCAGGCCTGGGCTCTAGGAGGTGTGGGGAGCTGTCTCCAGCTCCGGGGTAAACTCCAAGTGGTACAGAGCTTGGGGACAGCCCCACCCCCAGACTAAACTAAGCAGTCATTGTGGCCCCCTGATGCCTGGGCTGATTAGGAGTAATTTACTCCTGGGTCATTGTCTATATGTGCACTTAGGCGTGTTAGTTTAAAGTGCCGTTTCCTAGTTCCTGTATCAGTCTGTACTAGCAAACGTGCTTTAAATTAATAAAATTTGCAGTAATTACTGTGCATGTGTAGATTGTGATGCTTTACTGTGCATTAAGTTAGTTTAATGCTTAGTAAAACGCACTGTGAATAGTCTGAGTACAGAGCATTCAAAATATGTCCCTTTCATGGCCCCATATGCCCCCTGCATTGTGACCAGGTGGGGCTATGGGGCAGGAGGACGGTTCAATCGCTCTGTACTCCTCATGCTAAGGGAATTATCAGCTACATGAATTAACTTCTACTTTTATTTAGGCCCCTTTATGTCACTGAAGCATTAAAAACAAGTGAGAGCTCAGAACGAATCTCCTCCTCCATCTTCAGCTGATGTTCTGTGCAGCCTCGAAGACACTTGGTGTCATTTGGTTAATAGCAGGACCAATATATGCACATGGATTTCGCCAGTGCTAATGCGTTCCCACTGCTGACTGCTCTCTCCCATTCAGCCCCAAAGGGAAGAGTCTCATTTTATGAGGGGGTGGGAAGGAATATTGGATTTTTTTTTTTTTTTTTGCTTTGAGAAATAAATGAAATCCCTTCTTTTAAGAATCCTTGCAATGTGAAATGAGTTAATTTTTTTTTTGGCATCCCCCCTGCGCCCCATTTCTCAGTTATTTGTTTTCATGCATACTGCCATTTCTATCCAGAGGACTGAGTGTTCTTTTTCTTCAATTTTTATGGAACTTTCCCACAGAACAAATCTCAAAAATAGAGAAATTGTCTCATTATGTTCAGTAGAACATATAATCTGGCCTGAAGTCATTTACACTAATTTCTATAGAGAGAAATTAGAAACTTATGCAGCATTTTTCTTAAGCAAGCCTTGCAAAAATCTGTAATGCCAGCCCAAATTAGAATATGCTTCTGCAGTAATATAATCTTAAGCACTGAAGGTGGTCATCATTCTGTGACAGGCCACCTCATTACCCATATATCATTCTCAATATAAAGGCAGAGATCAGTACAGTGTTTTGTCTTTTCCATATGGGACCATCTGTACTGCTCTAAACACCTGTAAAGTTAATGGTCTGTCCAGTTAGAGCATCCAACTGGGCTAGCATGGCTAAGGCACATCAGTTTCTGTAGCCAAGAGCAAGCAAAGAAGTGAGGTGGCTTGACTCTCCAGCCTGAGTGATCAGATACCATTTATAGCTAAGTGAGCCAGGGGCAATCTTCAGCATGAGTTCAAAGCAGAGCTCAAACTCTTGCCTCTATATTGCTGCGGCCACCCTGCTGTAGGCGGTGAATCTCTGCCCCCACCACCCCAAGTGCCCAAGTTGCTTGCGCTTACCTTCACCAATTCGAGCATCCAATGGTGATGGGAAAGGGTTAAACTTAGCAATGCCATAGGACAAGAGCAGGGAGGGCTGGGCGTTCAGGAGATGCTGCAGAAGGAATAAACAGAACTAGACAGGTGGTAGGACCCTTGGGAATGCCCCCCTGCTGTCTGGGCTGGGATCCCTTGAGCTGCTGCAGGCTAGATTCAGTCTCTTCATGGGCCAGATCCAGCCCGTGGGCTGTGTAAGGCTTCCCTGCTCCACTATATCTGCCTGTGTATCCAACCCTGAACTTCGGAGCCACGGTTTGACCTCGGCTCACTTCCTGACACCTGATTAAGCCTCCTGGCTTGGTATGTGAACCTCAGTTTGACTTCAGCTTGCTCCCTGACTACAGATGCTGGTAACTCCTGCCCTTCCCTCCCTCCAGCTCTACCTATTAGGCTCAATGCCTCTACGGACTCTGACAGGCTGTAGGCTGCTCTAGAGCCTTAACATGGCACCTTGTCTGCTCTGCCACCATATCTACTCACTGCCCTCATTAAAGACATTCGAGATGAATCCTGTCGTCGGCTAAGCATGACACTCAGGGCTCGCCCCATGCTCTGCCAAGTCTCTCTGGCATCTGTGAGTTTGCCGTGACTCATTATTCTGCATAAGCCTCTGATCTCCCCTTTTATAGAATTACACATTTCAATCATGTTAGTTCTACCACAAATGCCACATCCGTGCTCTTTCTCACGGTAGTTTCCAAGGACCAGGAGGCTGCTCATTGTATTATTACTTTTTAAATTTATTTTTAATTTTTTTTACAAAATAAAACCTGTAACTTTTGTTGCCTGGCAATGGCTCTCTACTGAGGCACGTTTGAACTGTTGCCAACAAAGGGGATTAAAGGAATGTCTCAGTATGCGTGTTAAGGGTGTCTTGTTTGTGCTCATTTTACAGGCTCGCACTGGTAAAATCAAGTCAGCTGGTCTAAAATAAGATGTTTGGAGGGGGGAAGCATGGCTGAGGGAACCAGTGAAGGGAGCCTTTTGCTTGCGCAGTGCTTGCTGGAGTCTAGCTGGGAGCATCGCTGCTCTTGGATGGCTCACTCCTTGTCTGCGTGAACCGAGTTGCAGACAGAGCCAGCTAACAGGGAGCAGGTGTCTGTATCCCTGAGACACTCGCCCTGTTAGCACTTGAGCTGGCTGAGACAACCATCGTCTACATAGGTGCAGAGATTATGTATGTTATTGTTAGCGGTGGCGGCGATGGGTCAGGGTTGAGATGCAACGGCAGGGCGGTTGTGCAGAGGTTTGCACTGCCACTGCCTCTGCTGGGAACAGAGGACTTCAGACAGCTATAAATAATAAACTCTGCATCCCAGCCAGCAAGCTGCACGATCAAGCAGAGAATATATCTCCTTGCCAGCGGCGGGTATAACAGCAACCCTGCTGCTCTTCGGACACCTCCTCTAAATGCAGCAGACTGCCATTGATTCTTGCCCTTTGGTTTACAAGACGTTGGCTCATTATTAGTCTGATGGTCTCATGCAAACCAATTGGCACTGGGTTCATACATAGGCTTTTCTGAGAGTCCATCATAAACGGTTTGTTGCCACAAGAGTGGTTTAAATAGTTTGGTCACATCAGGGTCTGTTATATTAGCGCCCCTTTTATTTGCTTCCCCCCACTGCATTCCTCTGAAACACAACTGATGTTTGTATTGTTAAAGTGCCTCAAGTATCCTGGCCACATGCCTGATGCTGTACAAACCTAGAGCTGACTACCTAAATAAGAGCCATAAGGTGGGAGGCAATGGGAGCCAGTTTCCATACTGGGTATTTGGTGTCTATGGCCCTTGGCACATCGCACTTAAGACTTGATTAACCAGTTAATTACCTCTTAAGTTGTTACACAGCCATGGGGCAGGGCAATTAGTGGCATTCTGAAACAAGGAATACGCCACAAAGTTAATACACAGAAAATGTTTATTCACTTTGTGACTGACTCCTGTCATGACATTACTTGGACACGTTGCCAGGCTGGAGCTCCCAGCCCCAGGTGTTGCCCCCAGGGCTGGGAGCTGCCAGCTGCTTGCCAGTGCAGGGGGAGCCCCTGCTTGTGGTGCTGGGCTCTTCTTGCAGCGCCAGTCAGATGTGATGGGATCTGATGCGGGATGCCACAATTGTGCCTCCTGTCATGCGTGTGTGCCAGGTGTGTGTCCCATGTGTCCCACATCAGATCTCATTGTGCTGGCGTTTGTGCATCTGCCAGGGGCCTGAGTCAGGGGTGGGCATTTATTTTAGCTAGAGGTCTACTTTATGAATTTAGGAGAGCTGTTGCAGGCTGGGGAAAGGGTCGGGGGTGGGGGATGCTGCTGACCTGGCCTGGTGCAGAGCTGGAGTGGGGGTGGGGAACAGACCTGGCCTCATGTGGTGGGTAGGGAACAACTGATACTATCCAGCCTGGGCTTGTCCTCCCCACACCCACCGCTGGGGGTGCCAGATGGGGCAAATAAGTAGAGTCTCCGTGAAGACCCATCAGGACCCCATGGGCAGCATGCACTCAGCCAGGTGGATGGGATGGGGCCATGGGTGGGTGAGGAATGGCATCCAGGAGCGGCATGGGCAGATGGGCCAGAGCCGGGACCAGGATTGCAGGGCAGTGATAGCATGGGCTGGGACACAACCATGATCTACTCCCCACACAGGCCAGGTAAAACCCACATTTAGCACATGGGCCAGATTTTACCCACCCCTGGCCTAAATGGACTTGTATGCCTTACTGTGATTCTGTTGTACTGTATTGCAGTCCCTGAAAATCCAGCAATACTTCTACTTTTGAAACATGCTTTCATATAACCCTTCAAAACAGGGCCCCAAAGAAGCAGAAGGGAGCAGGTCCCATCCACCTTTGTATGAACAGGTTTAGAGGGACTCTAGCAGAGTGGAGCAGATTTGCACGTTAAGTCCACTTACACATATAATAGGTGGAAAAGGATCTGGCCCTTGGTGGCTACTGACAATGGGACACAAGGAGACGATTGGGCAGTGCTGGCCAGTCTGATTGGCAGCTATCTTTCTGTTGCAGCTGTGTAACCATTGGCAAGATACCAGCAGAGTTGCCGCGGGGTGTGAAGGAGGATTATGAGAAGGCTTTGGCTATGTCTATATGGTCTCTGCAGCAAACCTATGACCACTGCCATGAGATCAGCAGTGCTCATCTGTGCCCACAAGTGAGGCAGCTTAGATCAGGGTGCTAGCACACAGATGTGGCCTGGGGCCTGATCCGGGCACACAGGAGTGGGCTGAAGACAGCATGGGGCCTGATCCTGCAGCACAGAACTGAGAACAGGCAGTATGGGGCCCAGATCTGATGGGGCAGGGCCCCTGGAAGGTGGCACAGGACCCCGATCTGAAAGTGCATGCCCCAGGGAGATGGGATGGGGCCTGATCCTTTGGTGAGGGGATGAAGGAGACAGCATAAGGCTTGATCCTGGTACATGGGGTCCATTCCAGTCTGCAGACAGGCTATGCACCACTCTTCCAGCACCAAAAGGTTGAGCCCCCCTGACTTAGACTGCTCTGGACATGGGCCTTGGTACTTTGGTGTCTGGAGAGTCTGGGCTGCAAGCTTTGCAATTAGGGCTACTCCAGATTACTCCAGTAAGCACCTCATCCAACCTGTGAGAGAAGGCATGCATGGAGATGGGCAAGTGGGCAAGCTTCTTTCTTTGTGGTACTCCTGGGATTGTTTTTGAACCCATGGAGGCCTAGTGTTGGTGGCTGCTTAAAGGAAACTCCTTCCAAACATGAGGTGCAGCATTGGAGAAATCCCCAAGGTGCCTGTGTGAACATTCACATAGTATGGGATAAAGGATAGTTCTCATCGGCAGATCAGAGGGGCCAATCTGCTGACCAGATCCTATGGTGAGAGAGGTCTCCTGCATGCCTGGAGCAAAGATCAGTGACATCACTGCAAAGATTCCTGATCTCATCAAGCCCTCCGACTACTAACTACCCCATGGTCCTTGTCCATGTGGGCACTAATGATGCGGCTGGGAGTAGTCCTGACTGCATCCTGAAGGCTTTCCATGAGCTGAGGATCGGGCTCAGAAAATCAGGGGCACAAGTGGTATTCTCCTCCATCCTTCCAGTTGGCAGCAGCTGGAGACGCCAGGATGCCTGCATCGGGGTAGTCAATCGGCGGCTCCAGAGATGGTGTCTTCAGGAGGGTCTTGGATTCTGCAACCACGATCAGCACTTCCAGGGAGAAGGCTTCCTAGGATGGGATGATCTTCATCTCTCTCCTAGAGGTAAGCATCTGTTCTCCCACAGGTTGGCTGATCTCCTCTGAAGAGCTTTAAACTAGGCTCGACGGGGGATTGGGAACCGGTGGTTGATGTGAACCTAGGGCTGGAAAGCCACAAACAAGCCACTGGACCTAACTAGGTAAGTACTAAGGGGAACGTGCTCCATCAAGGCAAAAGGGCACCAAGAGCACCCACTGGGGGGCTAAAATGTTTTTACACAATTGCCAGGAGTATGGGGAACAAGCAGGAGGAGCTCATACTCCTGCTTGCTAGCACGCAGTATGACCTAGTCGGCTTAACTGAAACATGGTGGGATTTGACGCACGACTGGGCAGTGGACGTTGAGGGGTACAGGTTATATAGACAAAACAGGGTGGGGAGAAAAGGTGGGGGTGTAGCTCTCTCTGTTAAGGAGCAGTACGCATCTTCTGTCTTCAAGGCAGGAGTGAAGGAGGGGAATGCCGAGGCATCGTGGGTCAGGATCCAGATGGGGCCAGGAGAGAAGGACCTTGGTAGTGGGGATCTACTACAGACCTCTTCACCAGGATATCGAGCTAGATGAGGTATTCTCCAAGCAGCTCTCAGATGCCACACAGGCAAGGGAGGCAGTGGTCACGGGGGGCCTAAATTACCCAGATATCAGCTGGGAGGAACAGGCGGCCAAAAAAGCCACTCTAGGAGGTTCTTACACTGTGTGAAGCACCTCCACCTCACCCAGATGGTGTCCTGTCCCACCAGGGGCAGCTCCCTGCTAGACTGGTCCTAGCAACAGGAGATGATCTTGTGGGGAACCTGCGAGTACACAGTAACCTGGGAGACAGTGACCGCTACTTGGTCGAGTTCACTATCCAGCGAAGGGTGAGAAAAATATCCAGTGATGCTAAAGTTTTAGACTTCAGGAGGGACGATTTTAGTAAACTTAGAAACCTAGTTAGTGAGATGGCCGAACTCAAGAGCATCGAGGAAATGGGTGTCCAGGAGGGTTGGAGCTTTCTTAAGGGAGTGATCCTTGGGGCACAAAAGAGTCTATCCCCTTATGCAGGAAATGGGCTACAGGGACAAAAAAGCCCCCCTGGCTGAACAGGGAGCTCCAGGAAAGACTGGGAGCAAAGAAAGTCATTTATAGGCAGTCGAAGCAGGGGGCAGCCACCAAGGAGGCATATACCACCCTGGCGCGCTATTGCAGGAAGTCAGGCAGGCCAAGGCGGGACTGGAGCTTAGGCTGGATTCAACAATCCAGGAGAATAAAACGTCCTTCTACAGATACATAGCGAGCAAAAGGAAAGCGCAGAGTAACATAGGGCCCTTGCAGGACAAATCAGGACAGTTGGTGGTTGGCACAGGGAAAAAAGCGGAGCTCTTCAATGAGTTCTTCGCTTTCTTATTCCTTAATACTGACCAAGACAATTCCCCCACCTTGAACATAGACAGATGTCCAAAAGGCACCAGACTGCCTGACTTAGTTAAGGAGCACTTGGAGGGGCTGGATGGTTATAAGTCAGCCGGCCCGGAGGACCTCCATCCACAGATGCTGAAGGAATTGGCCAGTGTCATAGCTGAGCTGCTGGCATGGCTGTTTGAGCACTCATGGTGCTCCAGCCAGGTCCCTGAGGACTGGAAAAGGGCCAACGTGATGTCCATTTTTAAGACGGGGAGAAGGGATGAGCCGAGTAACTTTAGGCCAGTCAGTCTTACCTCTATCCCTGGGAAAACACTGGGAAAAGTCATCAAAGAGCACATTTGTGAAGGCCCAGCAGGGGAAATGATGCTGAAACGAAACCAGCACGGGTTCATCACAGGTAGATCCTGCCTGACAAACCTTATAGCCTTTTATGACCAGGTCACACACTGCCTTGACACAGGAGCTGAGACAGAAGTCATCTACCTGGACTTTAAGGAGGCCTTTGACACAGTTTTGCATCCTATTTTCACAGGGAAGCTAGCAAGCTGTAGAGTGGATGACTACACAGTCAGGTGAGTGGCCAACTGGCTTAGGGACCGCACCTAAGAGTGGTGGTGGATGGGTCATTTTCAACCTGGAAGGAAGTGGGCAGTGGGGTCCCTCAGGGTTCGGTCCTTGGACCAGTTTTATTTAATATCTTCATCAGCGATTTGGATGAGGGTGTGGAGAGCACCCTCTCCAAGTTTGCAGATGATACCAAATTATGGGGTAAAGTTAATACACCGGAGGGCAGGGAGCAAATACAGGCTGACCTGGACAGGTTGTATCAGTGGGCAGAACGAAATGGGAAATGTAAGGCATTCTACCTAGGAAGGAGGAATCCTCAGCACACCTACAGGTTGGGGGATGACCTCGGCAGCTCAGAGACTGAGAGCGAGCTTGGACTCCAAGATGAACATGAGCCAGCAGTGTAACGAAGCCATCAACAAAGCCAATCGCACCTTGCTGTGTATTAGCAGACGCATGACCAACAGATTGAGGGAGGTGATGCTCCCCCTCTGCGAGGCATGGTCAGGTCACAGTTGGAGTACTGTGTCCAGTTTTGGGTGCTGCACTTCAAGAGGGACATGGAGGATCTGGAAAGGGTTCAGAGGGGGGCCACTTGCATGATTAGTGGCCTCCATGAAAGACCCTACGAGAGGAGGTTGAGAGAGCTGGATCTCTTCAGCCTTTACAAGAGACAGCTGAGGGGTGGCCTTGTAGCTGCCTATAAGTTTATCAGGGGAGGACAGCAGGGCATTGGTGATGTGCTGTTTACTAGAGCACCTCAGGAAGTAACTAGGAATAATGGGTGCAAGCTAGTGGAGAGCAGATTTAGGTTAGACATTAGGAAGAACTTTTTTACAATAAGAGTGGCCAGAATCAGGAATGGGCTTCCAAGAGAGGTGGTGCTGTCACCTAGCTTGGAGGTCTTCAAGAGGAAGTTGACAGTCATCTGGCTGGGGTCGTCTGAACTCGGTCCTCTTTCCTGCCAGGGTCAGGAGGTCAGACACGATCCATTGTGGTCTCTTTCAAATCTATAATCTATGAGTTTATGAATCTATTAATTTTGGCAGTCCCTTTCTCCCCATTCATCAGAATTTGGAGATGGTCTGTTGTTGCTGGAGGCTTCCAAGTTAAGTTCAGGCGTTCATCTCAGGCCTCCAGATGTTTTGCCTCCTGTAGCAGAACAAATTGGTAGATCAGCTCTTTCCAACCACTTGTCTTTAGGACGAGTTTATATGTGTATTTGTTCAGTAACAACTTATTTTTGCCTTCTAGGTCTGCTCTTCCTCTCCCTCTCCTTTGTGCTTCTCCCTGTCCTTTGTGCCTTCCCCTGTCCCTACAAATTTTGGCTTTTTGGCCAAACAGAAAATGCGATCGATGAAATGATTCCTTTTTTCATTGAAATTTTTGCAGGTTTCTATTAAAGATTAAAAATATTATAGTGAATATGAATTTATTTGACAGCCTCCGCCCCCCGCCACAAACACACACTGCATTCAGCTTTTCATCAGTTCCACAAATATATGTGCAAAATACCTTTACAAACACTTCCTGGGAAAAGGAAGGTAGATTTTCCAACCAGCTTTGCACAGCATGTTAAACTATGAAGACCCAACTTGAAAAGGTTAAAAGCCAGACTCAGAAGCAAGGTATGTGACAGCTTTCCAGGTAATTTAGTGAGCATTTTATATTTTCCGAGGTTCATATTATGAGCTAAATGTATTTTAACAGCATGCACAACTACAGAATAGTGTGTAAGGCAGCATGCTGAAATTAGCCCTCTTATTTATGACATTTTCAATGTGTGCAGCCTCTGACAACTAACTTTATTCACTAAAAAAAGATAGTGAGTGATTTGCACAGCAAGTGCCACACCTGAAAAAAAAAATAAAGTTAAATTGTGCATCTTAAATGAGCAATTACTTGCTCCTGGCCATGTCACAAACTTAGCAAGCCATTAACACTGCAGATGTCAGGCTTAATTAGGGATTTTGACAGTATTAGCCTTGCAGCTCTACTAGTTCCAAGCAGTTGCATAGTCAGTTCATGTGAAAAATTATGGCCAAATGAATAAGTACAGAAAGTGACCTGATAACTGATCTTTCAGCTATAGCAGAGGCCAGACGTTGGCAGCAAGAGGCAGTTGCATGCTTTCACGTCTACCCTGTCCTTCTTGCAACACCTTACTGGGAAGCAAAATGGGAAATAAGGAGGGAGGGCAGGGTGAGGGGACATGTTGAAACAAATGGCCAACGCGTTGTTTTCTGGGATGTCCAGCTTTGATTGCATTGGAGGCAGATGTTCAGCACACCTTGCTGGCTGTCTGATACTTCAGAGATAATGCTTGTTTGTCAACTCTGGGTGCACCTACACATCACCCTATGGCAACATAGACATGTGCTGCATCACCGTACGGGGCTCTGTGTCGCCATATGGTGCTTGTCTACACGAGATCACCAGCTACATCACTGTGGTGGTGTGCTCCCTGCTTATAGCACGCTACTTCGGCGACGTAGCGCGGAAATCTAAGCATGCACTGCCTGTATGGTGCAGTATGGGTGGTTAAAGCACCGTGTTTTAATACTTCCAAAAGGAAGCAGTAACAACGTCTCTGTATAGTGACATGTAGATGCATCCTGTGTGTTGTACAGTTGCTTAGGCTTGTGCAATCATTACAGCTTTCCTGTGATAAGCATCTACTTTTTATAATCCAATTTTCCTCTACTTTTCACAGCTAGAGGCCTGGGATGAAACCCTGGACCCCTTGAGATCAACAGGATTTTCCCACTTCTGAGAGTAAATATTAATAATAGTAGAGTTTTACTCTTTTTACCGAGAGATATTCTATCAGCTCTGTCCTTGATCCATTTTACTAACACTGCACTTCTCAAAATGTTCACTAAAGACTTCTTAGCCCTTAATCAGCTGAGTTTTAGTCACCAGTAGATTCATGGGACCAGAAACATGGCCTGTACCTGAAGTCATTTAGTTCTGTCCCCCCTCCAGTGTCATTTAGTCCAGTGATGCAGGATTCACTGTTTGTACACCAGCTCAGACTGATGCCTGTTCATCCTCTTGTTGAAAGCCTCCCATGAAGGAGAATCCACAACGTCTCTAGGTACCTCGTTCCAATTACAATACTAAGCTTTTCCTGAGACTTATTCTAAACCTCCTTTGCTGAACTTAAAACCAAAGCCACGTATCCTCCTCTTTGTAGTAAGTGAGAACAGTTTCTCCATCTTTTGTATGGCAGCCTTTCTGGTATTTGAAGATTGCTACAACGTCCCCTCTCAAATGCCTTTTCTTCTTTTCTTTTGCTAATGCACATTTTCTTCAAAAATAGCCAACCAGTCTTGTTGCTGTGCTGGTTTTGATCCCCCCCAACAAAGTATAGAGAAGAACAATCTGGATTTTTCATATATTGAGTTTATCCATGTTTACCTTTGCTTTTCCCTGGCTATTTTGTACCTAACCTGGGACTTGATTAAAGGCCTGACAGTTTAAGATACAGAAGAAGGGGCATTCTGGGAAAGGGAAAAGCTCATAGACAGGCATTAAGCAGAAAAGAAAAGACCTTATTTTAACAGTCATTTGTGCATCTAAAGATGCAGATAGGTGATTAATGGGGTTTTCAATGCATATAGGTACCTAACTTCCCTCGGAATCAATAGAAATTAGGTGCCACTGGGCACATCTACACATGTACTTTAATGCACCTTAGCCTATTGTAATGTACATTAAAATGTCAAAAAAGCATACGCTTTTGCTAATGCACATTAAAATAGGCTAGTGCCCCTTTTCCTACTGCCTCATAATGAAGGTACTAAATTTAATGCACATTAGCAAAAGTGCATTAAAGATCATGTAGGGATGCCCACTGTTAAAGATCCAACTAGGCACCTACCTATATCTTTTAGCAGCTCAACCTAGATCCTTAACGAGTAGCATCTAACTCCTTAAAGGTATCATCATCTAAGTACCTTTTGACAGATATGAGCCCCAGTAGCTGTGGGGTTCTCTATCTACCTCCAATTCACTGATGTCATGGACAGAAAAACCATTATGCTCCTTGAGTCTAGTTGAAGTTATTGGTAACATGGGGAAATTCAGTCCCAAGAAACATCTGCAATCACTTATTTCATGAAGCATTTTAGGATCAGTTCAGCTGTCTTTCTCAGGAAAAGAAATGAACCAAAATACCACATCTCCAAAGGTCAGTTGGCTTTGTTTGAAAGCAGTGTTGTAACTGGGAGGTGGAAAACGGATAAACTGGGAGGCCTCCATCGTGAGGTTAATGCATTTGACAAGACAGCAAAAATCTTGTCTAACATAAGGTGGTTTTCCTAATTAAGAATTTATAACGTAATTAAAAACCTATGTTTAGATGGCAGCTGAGGTTTTTTTTCCCTATTAATAATTCATAAGGCAGTGATCCAAAATCTGATGTAGTAGAGCATTGTAGATTTAATACTGCTCTGCAGTTATGAAATGCTTTTCTTCTAGTCTTTCCAAAAGAAAGGAATTATGGGAAACGATTAATAAGTGACTTTCAGGACTTTTGGAATAAAAGCCAGGTCTCCTACATACTGGATAATGATGCCTTCTCTGCTGTATTTTTTCCCCAAGCATTTGAAGATAAATATTGATCCATGTGTTATGGGATGGGAGATTAAGCACCTTATCCAGTGACAAAAATTACCTCTGCTGTGGCCAATGGCTGTGCATGTTCCTTTCTGATATGTATTTAAAGCCATGTAGGGCCTTCCAAAGGAACATACAAATGGCAATAAAAAAGTGCCATAACTCATTCATCGAAATCAATAGGTGTAAGTACAGTCTAGACAGGTGAATGGCTTTCTACGGTGTGCTTGTGCTACTAGTACATTTGCTTTCAGGTCCACTGTTTATAAATTGCTTCACTCTGCTTTTGCTAGCAGAAGCGATAACAGATCCTTAGGGTCAGTTTAGGCCCAGGTCCAGGAAAGCACTTAGGTATGTACTTAACTTTGAACTAAAGTACTCTTCTGAATGAGGCTTTATGTGATACTTGCATACATTTTATGCATGTCATCTATCAAAAAGAGAGATTAATCATGATTAAGAACCCAAAGAGGTTGACACATGAGAGTAATGAACACAAAACTATCCCAGACCAATTGCAGTCTCAGTGGTCCAGATTCTGGTAGTTATCTTCACATTGATATGCCTTATCCCATGAGTCCTGTCTTAAAATGGGTGGGAAGGGGCTACATTGAGATACTTGTATTGGTTTCTGGTCCAGTATGTATTTTACCACCAAGGGCAAAGTGTCGTTGAAATTACATGAGCTCTTTGAACGATGAGAAGAGAGGAATTGTGTATATTAGTCAAAATGAAACTAGAAGTGATGAAGCACTACTGGGTCAGAGAAACTCTAGGTGACTAATTCAGAAGATAGAACTTGAACATTGAAGACAACATTGCTGGAACAGGCTCTCAGGTGAATAAAGAAAACTTGTTTGTAGGTGCATTTAAAACAAGGGTGAATGAAATACAAGGCCAACCCTATAATGGCCAAGACATGATTAAGATGAAGAGAAAAGTTTTTCTATCTCTAATTTTTGTGTTGTACATCTATGATTGACTGTCACTCTGACTTGACACTTGCTAGATAATATAGTAGCTCTGGTAATGCGATGAAGCAATAGGCAGAGCCAACCGCACCCTGTCCTGCATCAACAGGGGCATTGCTGACAGGTCCAGAGAGGTCTTGCTCCCCCTCTATCAGGCCGCAGCTGGAGTACTGTGTCCATTTCTGGGTGCCACACTTCAAGGACGTGGAGAACCTGGAGAGGGTCCGGAGAAGAGCCACTCGTATGGTTGAGGGCCTCCGTGGCCAGCCCTATGAGAAGAGGCTGAGAGACCTGAATCTCTTCAATCTCTGCAAGAGGAGACTGAGGGGGGATCTTGTGGCTGCCTACAACCTTATCAGGGGCCACCAGCAGGGACTTGGGGAAAGTCTGTTCACCAGGGCCCTCCTTGGGGTCACCAGGAACAATGGCCACAAGCTGAGGGAGGATAGGTTTAGGTTAGCTATTAGGAAGAACTACTTCACTGTGAGGGTGGCCAGAGCCTGGAATAGGCTTCCCAGAGAGGTGGTGCTCTCACTTTCCCTGGAAGTCTTCAAGAAGAGACTGGATAGACACCTGGCTGGGGTCTTATGACCCCTCCCACCCCCAGTGCTCCTTCCTGCCCATGGCAGGGGGTCGGACTAGATGATCTGTCTAGGTCCCTTCCGACTCAGTGATTCTATGATTCTATGGTATATTGTATATTTCAGTGTCTTTGAAAGAGTCCTCCAAAGGAGAATTATGTGAAAGCGGTCAAATAACTGATTTGTGAATTAAATCTTAAATGGATTTGTATATGCAATTAGTATTTTTGATGTGTTATCTGCTTTTTCCTTGCAACTCAAGTTCTTGGGCCAGATCTTCAGCTGAAGTAAATCCAGATAATAACTTTGTTGCCACTGAAGTGGTATTCATAGGAGCATAGCAAAGCAGGGCTATGGGGACCTCACAAGTTCACCTAGTCCTGCCCCCTGCTCAAGAGGGGATTAAATTTGATGCTTGTGAGCATGGGATCTGGACCTGTGTTTCTAGTACCAGCTTTTAACAAGGTATAATCCACCAAATTGACTTGTGCAGCCTTGCTGTGTACATAGTTGTTTCTCCTGGTGATAGGGATGGAGGCAGTATTTGCCAGGTGTCAGCAGTGGCCACAGGGCAACCTCAATCCTTGGTTTGGTTCTGTGGTGTTTCTGGTTGTGGAGACTAAAATAGGTGGGCACAGGGATATGAGGGCATCGTGATACATGGGGGCATCATAACCTTTTGAACTGAGTTTATTGTGAAAAGGCTGTCCCCAGAAAGCAGTTGTAATGGGCATCTTTTATCCCCAGTAGGTAAGCACAGAGGGTTGCATATTTATAGCTGCAGGAGTAGGCTCTTTAAGATTGGGATGATGACACACTTCCGGCTTCATCAATGTAGGGGACTATAATAATGCCTACAGTATGACTATAAATTACTATAATTATGCTTGGGAAAATGGAAGAGCCAATGGCAGCATGGCTGTGAAAGGGACTGGTGCTCTGAGGCTGGGAAAGACTGCTGGACAGCTCCCAGAAGGAGTGTCCCCATCAGTGGGAAAGACTGGAGATGCCTGAGCTGCTGCACTCGAGGAGCCCTGGAAGTGCCAAGGACTACAGAGGCAGGCAAGATTCTTTGGGTAAAATGTGACAACTTCTATTAGACCAACTAAATAGTTGGAAAAATTGTCCTTTGCCAGCTTTTGCGTACAAAAATCCTTCTTCAGGCAGAGAGAGAGTCTACGGTTGTAGACCAGTTCAGTTGTAGACTGATTCAAAGAGCTCATGTAATGAAAGGTATCACATTTACCCAAAGAACCTTGTCTTCCTATGTCCTTAGACCAACACAGCTACAACCAACACCTCAAAGACTACAGAGGTTCCATGCTAGAGATAACTTGAAGTGAAGGAAGCCAGCAGCTAGGAGGGTCAGTGCTGATAATAGACACTGGCTGAGGCACTGTGAATGGGGACCCTGGTAATGGAAGGTAGGGAGAGGGTCTAGGGGAAATGAAAAACCCATAACCAGACAGGCCTCTAGATTGAGACCTATGAGAGCAGAGTGGGCCTTAGTTTTCTCCACCAGCCTGCACCAGGGCCAGAGACACTTGAGGTCTGTATAATGGCAGAGTAAGATTTTGGTGGATGAGGACAACACAGGATAAGGGCCACTGGGGCCTTGTACTGCAAAGAGCAAGAGAGATGCCTTCCACTGAATTGTCAGGGTAGTATTAGCCTAGGGAGGAGAGAGTATGGGGGGAAAGAAGAGGAAGAGAAGAATGACCTGAGAAGCTTGTAGCCCGGAGAGATACCATGTGCAGTATAGTCACCATAAACTAGACACTCCTGACATTTAACATTGACTGTTCATGAGCAGTACACATAGACCAACGACTGATGATATTCCTGATTAGAGAAGCGACACTTGAACGTGTTTTATGCTGAATCTCTAGTCTCTAGTGCGATGACCAGATACCTGATATTCTCCATGTGCATCACACTAGCAAGACATCTGTATTTTAGTCTGATGTTTTGGGGGCTTATGACTTGCTAATAACTTGTACTGGGAGTTGTTACACATGCACAAATAATCATATCAGCTACCTAAACTCCCAGTCTCATCAGCTTCTCTCCCAAGATGTCTTAAAAAAGGGGGGAAAATAAAAAGCTTTCCCATGAAGGGACAAAGTGGGAGCATCTCTAAGCCACATTCCACTTGAATTCTGCCTTCACAACGTGGCGGCCCCCTTTCAGATAGTGAATACCCCTCTGTTCATACATTTAAGAATCACACTAGCCTTATTTGTCATGACACTGCAGTGAGCATTCATGCTGAGTTGCTTGCCTTCTATCAGTCCAAGTCCTTTTTAGAGTTGTTGCTTTGAGAATATAATTCACCATTCTGTAGGTTTGGTTTGCATTCCCCCCTTCTATGTGTTTAACTTTGCTTTTGGTTACATTTTGTTTAAATGGGCTGAGCTTACCAAGTGATACTTTCCTAACAGTCTTAACCAACAGTCTCGTGCTGGATTGATGGTCAGTAGGGCTGTGTGAAACAGCATTGTTTCATTTCAACTTCCATTTCACCGTTTTGATGGGTCACTGTTTCATTTCAAGTTTCGTTTCATTTCATTTCGAAAACACTGTTCTGTTTCGTTTCATCAAAACTGTTTTGCTGTTTTGATGCTGTTTATATGTTTTGCCCATAGGCTATAAGGGGGAAGCACGAAACTGCCTATAACTTTGTCATTTTTTGGGCAGATTTGGATGAAAACTGCAGGGATGGTAGTGCCTGCTGGGGCCACAAAGCCTGCCAAGTTGCAAGAGGATAGGTTCAGGGGTTTCTGGGAAACTTCACCTTAAGCTGCTGACAAGTAAAAATTGTGTCACACGTGTGCATCAGGGTGAAAACTGCAGGCACGCTAGCTCCTGCTGAGGGCCATGAAGCCTGCCAGGTTTCAAGGAGATAGGGGCAGGGGTCTCTGGGAAATTTCACCTCAAGCTGATGACGAGCAAAACTTGTGACATGCATGATTTTGTGTGTGTGTGTGTTAAGGCATTCCCTCACTGGCGCTGTGGCCTCTGCATGACACGGTAGTATGCCCCAATGAGGTCTCCTCCTCCCCTACAGCCTCAGTCTGGTTCACCACTTTAAATGGCAACAGCAGGCACCAGCAGCATCGGAGGCAGTCAAACTGTCACAGTCAATCTGAGAGCAGTCTGCAGGGAAACCCAGCTTCAGCTTTGAAACTTGAAACATTTTGAAACATTCAAAACATTTCGACTACCCTCGTTTCATTTTGAGGCTGTTTCAAAGCCCTTTGTTTTGTTCAGATTTTGTTGTTTCAAGCTCAACATGAGTCAAAACTGCATCGAAACAAAACAGCAGCGAAATTTTGCGCAACCCTAATGGTCAGGCCTTCACATTTGGAGTATCTGTGAATCTTCGGCATCTTCAAAATCTGCATGTATAAGCCAGGTGTGGTTCTTGTCGTTTGGTCTAACCTCCAGCGTGATGCGCACCAGAGAATTATATCCAGTATTTCCTGCATCAAGCCTGTACCTTTTGAGTGGACTCAGAGCATATAAATGGAAAATATACCCAGTCTTGATTTAAAGACTTAAAAAGATGACTGTGACGGGAAGTATATTCACTGCAGGAGCGGGTGTGAAGCACCTTATTTCTTTTGTATTGGATTGTGTTCTTGTCTCTGGTTATTTTAATGCTTTTAGCTAAAGATTAAACAGAATTTGGCCCTGTGGAAACACTACATTTGCATATGAGGTAATGGCAGAGTTTCTTCCTTTCTGTAACAAGATTTCAGATCCATGCTCTAATTAATGCTTTTGTCTGAGACCATAACATTTCATCTTTCCTCCAAATCAAATCAGACTTGCCCTTCTCTGCAGCCAGCACGCTATGAATCCCGCAGTCAGCCCAAACTCTCCACTTAAAGCTTTTATATTTATCACCTGTGAGCTGAGATGCCTTCTACATCTTTAATCTTCTTTAATAAATTTTCAGTCTATGTATAAAGTCTGTTGCCAATTAGGGATCTGGAGCTGTTATATTTTAATGCCACCCTTTAGAGTATTTAAACAAAGCCTAGCAGCTCACCCTTAATGTCAGAGATGCGGATAATACCTCCCAGACCCCGATCTCATTTCACTGCAACACTGTAAATTGTAGGAATCGCAGTTACCGCTTGTGAGTGATGTGTGATATTAAAAATGCCAAGCCCTGTGCTTGGAGGAGCCAGGCAGTGTTGCTGTGTAATTGTTGCTCTGCTCTGTTGTTTTGCTGCTCTGCACAAGCACGTGATCCCCAGCTCAGAGACATAGCAAGGAATGGATGACAAACCCAGACATAAAACTGCCAGCAACTAAAAAATCAAAACACTCTGTAACAAATCCACGACTGCCTAGGACATCACGGCTTGGCTTTGCTGCACATCATGACTGTCTGGAACTCCTGGATGACTGCAAAGATAAATCCTTTATTCTCATGCTGTCAAATCATAGCCTCCCTCCCCCATGAGATAAAAGTGAATGTCTGTTACCTGGTTGACAATGTAAGGTATATGACACACAGCTGAACATTTATTCCAACCAGTGGAAGGAAGATAGAAACACTAAATGTAACACAGACACACAAGGTCATTCTGGTACTATTGCAGGTGATTAGCTGTTGTCTAGCAAGAAAACATCCTTGCTATAGACCAATGTTTTGGGGAAACAAAGTGTTATTGAGATAACTGGAGCTTTTCAGGCTAGGACTGACTGGTATGTTCGCTAGAAGAAGCCATCACCAACTCCTAGAGAGAAATCTGTTAACATAGAAATTGATTTTTCTGTTCCTGAAGTATATGCTTAGAAATCTGATGCACAGTTAGCTAATGCCTATGCAAGATCCACGGAGTCCTGAAAACACTGGAAAAGAATCTCCAGATGAAAAGAAGGGGTTTCTATGACAGCTATTGTGCCAGAAAGGTTATATTAACTCTTTCCAAGTCCTGATACAAGCTCTTTTTCCCCTAGGACAGAAAGAAATGTTGTTTATCCTTCATTTATTAAAGCAGTCTGAGTTGTTTCACTTTCTGTTATAATATTGTATATGGATATTGTATTATCCTTGCTGTAATAGCATCATAGAAGGTATATATAAGATATGATATAATAGCATCCTAGAAGGTGTAGCAAAACCCCCAGTTTTTCTTTTTTTTTCTTTTAAAATGCATTCCCTCCCCTTCCCCAACCATTCCTGACTTTGTTTCTCCCTCTTATTCCCTATAGATAAGTATAAGTAAGTTAAGATGTAGGATAAGCTTTAACATTTTATTTTAGGTAGTAAGTTTTATTTTTCTCTCCCCTCTGCAAATAAGTGTCCTGCTATTTTGATACAGCTAGCCACTGTTTTATAAGTAATAATTATTATGTTTGTATTATTATTATTATTATTTACTGCTTTTATATTGTGTGATTACTGTTTTAGGCCTATGTATGTAAGTTAGCGTAAGTCATGTCAAGTTTCCATCTTGTAATGTCAAGCCTCCATCTTATCCCCATGCCTGGTTGTGTAACCCATGACTCACACCTACCTCTCCTATGTAACATGGTTCCTGAACGAAAGGGGATGAATGCGGGTGCTTGAAAGACAATGGCAGTAGGTCTAAAAATAGCTCCCTCTGAATGACCGAACCATCAACACCAATACCTGGACCAACAACCCAGCCCTTGGAACCACCCTCAACATTCAAGACACAAAAGATAAGGCAATCCATCATTGTGCCAGGCTGCACATGCTCATTAAGAACACCTGGAGCTCTCTGGGACAGGAATGACATTGCCTGGACAGGCCTTCCTCACAGGAGACCAGAGGTAGTCTGTCCCATAAAAAATGGTAGTGAAGACTGACTCCTTGGGACGCCTTTTCTATCTGGACCAGCACCATGTCACACTGCCTATCCACCCAGAGGCCCTGCTGGCGACCTCCTCTGGACAACACCTGCTGGACAAGGACCCCTTTCCAGGCTGGATAGGTAGCTATCACCCCCTACCTCCTTTTCAACCAAGGATTTGGATTCAGTTTTTCTTCCCTACCTGGACTCCAGCCCTTCCACTGAGTCTCTTTCTCCTGCTGCCATTGTGAGTGCTTGTGTGTGGGTGTGTGTGTGTGAGGGGGGACAAATAACTTTGTGAGGCTGTGTGGTGTGTTGTCTGTTTAATAAACCTGTTATTTTGAAACCCTGAGTTGAGTTTTTGTCTGTTTCCTGACTGTTTCCTCCTTGCCACCACTTACCTGCCACCCAGCCCCCACAACCTCTAAGCTGTCAGCCTGTTTCCAGCCCCAAGCTCCCAGGTTTCTGTCTCTCTCTCTTTCCTGGCTGTCTCCTCCTTGCCACCACTTATCTGCCCTCCCCCTGCCCAATATCTCAGCTGTCTGCTTCAGTTTCCAGCCCCCATCTACCTTAAGTAACCCTAAGCCTCAGTTCCTCAGCCAGCTTCTCTGTAGTCAACCAGTTCTAATCCTAGTTCTGGCAGCTTTCACTCCCTATACTTTAACTCTCTTTCTCTCACCTTAACCTTCCCCCAGGTACCCCAAGCACACACATACATACTGTACCATCCAAGTTAGGAACTTACTTATGTATAGATGGGTTGCATGTGTGTGAACTGGTGAGAGTGTGTGTGTGTGTGTGTGTGTATATTTGTGGCACAACAAGGATTCTGGGCACCTGATTGCTTGGACTTTATGCTGACAAAAAAAGTGATGGTGGCACAAAGTTGATGAAAAGCAACATCTGTTTCCACTTTCCTTTGTGACCATGCCTATGTCTACAATGCAATGGAAGGTGTAGCCATGACTTGAACAGACAGAGCTAAAACTAGCTTTAAACTGGGTGTGTCTACACATACATGAATGCACTGTTGTTACTGTGCATTAAGTTTAGTACCTGTAATAACAGGTGCATGGTCTCTTAGTGGCGCTAATGTGCAGTAGACTAATTCTACTGTGCATTAGTGCATTGGCATGGTTTTTGCCAACACACACTAATGCACAATAGAATCGGTCTAATGCACATTTAGTGTCTTGTTTAGATGTGCCCAGCTGACTAGTTTGGGTGTGGATGGCAACCTGCCTAGAGCAGCAAGACGTTCAGGCCTAGCTAACCACTGGACTATCTATACAGCTGCTCATGCAGCTTTGGCAGTCCACACTGAGCTCTGTCTTGCAGTGACTACAAAGCTATCAGTGCACAAACTAGTTTTGAAAGCTAATTCAGGCACATCTGTGATAGCTGGAGTGACAGATGGACTGTAGGGTAGTCCATACCCTGAGTTTTCTAGCCTAGAGCTGAGGAGATTGTTCCCCTGGAGTCGCTGTCTATAAATACCTGTGCATGGATAATGTTCCCTTCTCAATGGTATCTAACAAGTGAGGCTGTCAAAATCTGGCCCTTAATCTCATAGGCCCAGATTCACATAGGTATTTGGGTGCTTAACTTGCACTGATTTCCAAGGGAATTACCCCAGTGGTGCCATGATGTATTGAAAGGCATTGGTCATTTCAAGCAAACTTGCCTCACTCTGGAGGCAGACAGTGGAGAGACTCGGAAGGAAAGAGCTAGCATCTGACGTCACCAGGATCTACTCTTTGTACTCAGAACTATTTGCCATATCTGCAATCAACCATGCAGATCCTGGAACAGTCTCTTTACTTATCTCCAAATCAGCAATGATTTCCTTATTTACTGGAAGACTGTCATCCTCGTATCGTGGAACTGAGGCTGACGATGACAGTGAGGTACCTAACTGCCTTTGAGGGTCTCAGTCTTGATGTCCCCTCCAATAAAATAGGGATAATAAGACCTTCTTCCCAGCCTTGGAATGTTTTTATATCTTTAGATTTGAAATTCTTTGGGCAGGGACTCACTCCTCTGTTATTTGGACAGTTTCTAGATCAAAAGAGGGCTTAATCTTAGCTATGGTCTTTAGGCCCTGCTGTAAGTCCAGTACACATTCTTCTGTGGTTGCTTCCTCCCCTCAACAACTGCTGGGTTT
Source organism: Crocodylus siamensis (assembly GCF_052110815.1). Taxonomy (NCBI): domain Eukaryota; kingdom Metazoa; phylum Chordata; order Crocodylia; family Crocodylidae; genus Crocodylus; species Crocodylus siamensis. Next base: position 200,377,485 of record NC_143399.1, read on the forward strand.
TCCTCTACAGGTTAGCAGCCTTTTAATTGTGTGTATTGTGAACCCTTAGTATTTCATTTGTGACACGCATGTGTGTTGTGTAGCACTTTGAAAGATCAGGTTGTTATTATTTCATTCACATGTCAGACAGTATTCTGCAGGAATTCCTAATCTCTTTGGATTCTGCCCTACCCCATCTCCTACTCATATTGCAAACTTCTGTCTGCCACTCTAGCTGTTTCTAATTAAATATTTACAGGGAGAATGACCACTGGCAATTTTCACTCTTTGTGAGTTTGGAGGAATCTTCAGCAATTCAAAAAAACCATTGTGTTAAATCAGACTTAGCCTCATTTCCAAGCTTTCTGCTTTCACTTTGCAAAGCCCTTTCAAATTGAACAGACATTTGCAAAGAATTGTTCCACAATATGTACATTGTCATGGACAATATCTTGTTTTTCTAGGTTTCCAACCTGTGCTCATTTAAAGCATTTCATTATAGTCCTAATGGTGAATCCATGAAAAATTGGAATTGATAGACTGATGGGCTTTATTGCTTATAAAACAAACTAGAGATGAATAAAAGGCACATTTTAGAGTTCAGAGCTAGAATCTATTTTCATGTTTATTGCAGAAACCTGGGTAATGCTGCAGGGTTATTGCTTATTTCATTTCTCGAAATATTTAGGAGCAAAATATATCCTTCAAAATTATCGTGACAGCCTCACATAAACAGAGGAACTCTTTACCCCCTGCCCTGCTGACACAGTCTTAATGGAATGCATATTATTGCAAACTAAAGCTGCTAGAAAAGCAGGAATCAAACATCCATTTCCTTAACCTGGATGAAAACCAGATATATTTTCCCATGCACTTATGTCATATGTTTGATAAATCACGACCAGGAGACAGTAACATATTCTTTATCAGCAAATCTCTCAGTCCTTTACAATAGAAGTCAGTTTTGCCATTCTCATTGTACAGAGGAGATGATGTGGATAAGATTATCCAGCAGGTCAATGGCAGAACCTGAAACAGAGCCACTAAGTCACCCTGTTTTCCATTATACTCCATCTGGAGTATGATGGTGAGTGAATTTATTGAGAAGGTCAATATTGTAGAAAAATGAGTGATAGCAGCTTGGGCAAATACTTTAAGAGTATTGCAAAATGGTTCAAGTAGCATATTATGCAGAATAAATGCTTTACAACTCAGCAGGCTACATACTTATTTGGTAAAAGTCTACTGACGTCTGTGGAGACACCCCAGGGATGATTTTGAATGTAAAAAAAAAAAAGCCTTGTTGAATGAAGTCCCTCGTATGTAAAATAGTACAGTACACATCCTTTAAGTGCCCATTACTTTAATGGGGCCTACAGTGCCCATTACTTTAAGACTTACCCTAACATAACCAGGAAATATTTGAGCTTCTGGCCATAGCAGGCTGCCATAAATGAAAAGGTTGAATGCCCACATTTTGATCAGAAGGCAAGAACACATGGTCCAAGGAATATTTATGGGGACATGAAAAGACAGCTACAGTGAATGAGGGGAAGGATGCCCCAGAGACAGGAAGGTAGCAATGGCCTTATGGTTAAAGCACTGAATTAGAGTGCAGGAGTTGTGCACTTATTTCTTGGCTCTGACGTAGCATTCCTTTGAGACTGGGTGAGTCATTTCATTTCTCTGTCTCCTATGATGATGATACTTCCTTATTTCATAGGGAAGATGCGACGATGAGCCCATGAGTGCTGAAGTACTTCAAAGATTCATGAAGCTCACAAAAGCACCTGGAAGGATATAAATGAACGAGAGATTTAGTCTGGATAAATATCTCGTGTAGAAAGGTCTTTAAAAACGAGGAGATGAATGAAAGGGGCTGGAGAGGGAAATGGCTGAGATGGTCACCTCCATGCTTAAAGCAATAGCTAAATGGGTAAGAAAACCCATGTGAAAAAAGAAATTGTCATTGTTGCAAGCAGCGGAAACTGAGTATGGTGCAAGGTGTTGGGTTTGTTGAAGAAAGAATTGTGAAAGCCAGTGCACTGCAGAAATTAAGGTGCAAGTACACAAAAATATGTGGGTGTGTAATTTTATTGAGCAGTATTAGGAGACTAGGAATGATTAGACAGGGTCAGACCAGAGCCCAATCTACTCCGGGATCCCGTCTTTGAGAGTGACAAATTCTAGATACTCCAAGGTAAGTTGTTAGAGCCCTGTGATGGACAGGTGTCTAATTATCTGCTCTTCATGTTAGGTCTTCTCTCACAGCCACATCCATGGCTACGTATTGTTGATACCCATGTACATATCCAGTCCCATTTTGTATCTTACATTCTTGGTTTTGATACATGTAGACATGAGTTCCCCAGTTTAAACTGTCATGTGAAAAAGTATGTCATTTTATTAGCTTTGAATTTTCCACCTTTTATTCAGAGCACTTAAGGTCAAGGAGGACTATTATGACAAGGATCAATCCAGCCTCTTCTGGATTAAAATTAAATCTAGTTAAATTATAATCTAGTAGTTAGTTTTATTTCACGTTCGATAATCTTATCCACATCATAACTTATGTTTTCCTAAAGCATCTCCTCCAGAAGAGATTCTTGATCTGAAAAATTCAGAGTATAGATTTCAACTCTTCCATTGGTATCTTGTTTCACCTTGTGTGTTATTTCTCATTCCAATTTGACTGGAATTTGATTCCCCTCATTGGTTTTTGTTTTGCCTACCATTGAGATTAACAAGCTTCGTTAGCAGCCAGCATAATCTCCTCATACACAAAGTTTTCACTGGGATGATGTAGTTGGGGCTGGTCCTGCCTTGAGCAGGGAGTTGGACTAGACGTGATCTCTTGAGGTCCCTTCCCACCCCCATTTTCTATGTTTCTATGATTTTATTAATGTTATCAAATATCTATTTATTTTTGTGTTACAAGAAAGGGAGAACAGAAATGATGATTTTGACCCATGCTATCTTTTTGGTTTAACAAGATGGTCAGAGAAAGATGGCGGTTGGTCAGAGATAATACTAAAAGTTGTTACAAGCAATTATGGGAGTAATGGTGAATATCATCAACAGTGGAAAGAGTGGGCAGTGGAAGAGAGGAAAGAGCTGGCAGAGGTGGAAGGAAAAAATAATTTGCCTTAGTCACACTTAAATTAAGACAGTTGTCTTTTAGTCAAAAGGAGAGGGAGATGACTAAGGACTGAGGAAAAAAATAGCAGTGGATGTATAGAGAAAGTCAGGAAAATAAGAATACATCTAAGAGTTATCAGCCCATATATATACATACATATATATATATATATATATATATATATATATATATATATATATTACATTGGCAAAGTTTGTGTCCCTAGTCCTGCTGAAAGCTGGCTCTGTAGAAGTTAACAAGCTACTACAAACAACTTCTAATGGAGTTATTCCTTTACTAAAAGTATTGCAATAGATTCCTTCAGTGTCCCATGTCTGGCCCCTGCTTTTGTCCCATATATGAAAAGGTGTTGTTCCATATACCACACCCTGTACTGCAGGCTGTGAGCTGAGATGGCCCAAAGAGGACAGATATATGTAGGGGACTGGTGGTGAAAATGTTCTGAAATGGAGAGATGGGCTGATTCACAAATGCAAGTTAAGCACCTACTTACCCTACATCTTTAAAACGGGGAGAGTTAGGTGCCTATGACTGGGATTCACAGTGCTCAGACTGAGGATGCCTAAACTGGCCAAGAGGAAGCACTGGAGAGAGGTGTATGTGCAATCTTATATCTCGTACATTTTGATGTTTAAAGAGTGTTGGAAGCGGGGACCAGAATCCAGACTGCCCCTCGCCTGGCGAACAAAACTTATTCCTGGACCACAGTCACATTCCCTCTTGCTTGTATTTCTTCGGTTTCACAGATCTCATGTTCTTTTCTACACAGCAGATGTGCTTCAATAAAGGGGGATGGAAGGTGCCTTTCAGGGGTGTGCAAAGTGGGCCATATTTGATTTGGATTTGGATTCAGCCTAAATTGGGGGCAGTAATTTGATTCACTGATTCGGATCACTGTCCCTGATTCGATTCAGCCAAATCTGAATCTGAAGATTCGATGCTGATTCACAGAATCAGCAATTCGGTCACAGACACAGTTTTAAATGTTTTTTCTACATACCTCGAGGTATCAGTGTGGCTCATGAATGTTGTAATGCCAGGCTGGATCCAGCATCCCATGGGGGCACAGGGGGCCCCCCCCAGTGTGCTCGGTGGTGAACCCAGAAGTGGACCAGAAGTACTTTTGGGTCTGCCAGGGAGCACGCTTGGGGGCCCCCCATTTCCTCTCTCTGTCTCGGAGATTGGCCATGGGGGGAACCCGGGTGCCCCCCAGGCCCAGGAGGCACCTGTCACCAAGCTGTGGGGGGCCCTGCATGCTCCCCAGTGGACCCAGAAGTAGACTGGAAGTGCTTCTGATCCACTTCCAGGTCTGCTGCCAAGCATGCTGGGGATGCTCCATGTGCCCCAGCATCGCAGCATTCATTAGTTGCCTGCTACATAGAGGTATATAGAAAAAGCATTTAAAGCTGTGTCTGTCTAAATCACCAAATCTTTCCAAATCAATTCGGAGGGCTCCAATTCAATTTGTACTCGGCCTTGGTGAGGCCACAGCTGGAGTACTGCGTCCAGTTTTGGGCTCCAGAATTCAAAAAGGATGTGGAGAAGCTTGGGAGAGTCCAGAAGAGAGCCACGCGCCTGATCAGAGGTCAGGAAAACAGATCTTACAATGATAGGCTGAGAGCCATGGGGCTCTTTAGCCTGGAAAAGCGTAGGCTCAGGGGTGAGCTGATGGCCACCTATAAGTTTATCAGGGGTGACCACCAGGATCTGGGGGAATGTTTGTTCACCAAAGTACCCCAAGGGATGACGAGGTCGAACAGTCACAAACTCCTGCAAGACCATTTCAGGCTGGACATAAGGAAGAATTTCTTTACTGTCCGAGCCCCCAAGGTCTGGAACAGTCTGCCAGCAGAGGTGGTTCAAGCACCTACATTGAACACCTTCAGGAGTAAATTGGATGCTTATCTTGCTGGGATTCTATGACCCCAGCTGACTTCCTGCCCTTTGGGCAGGGGGCTGGACTCGATGATCTTCCAAGGTCCCTTCAAGCCCTAATGTCTATGAAATCTATGAAAGGGTCCTGTGATTCGATTCAGATCTGGAGGTTTGGCCACCGAATCGGGCTAAATCTCCACCAGATGAAATCAGGGACGAAAGCTTCACACAGCCCTAGTGCCTAGCCTGGTAATTAGGGCACTCTTCTGGGAAGTGGGCAACATGGAATTAGTCCTCTCGTGCTGAGGAAGGCCTAGAACCCCAGTCTTCCACTTTCCAGGCAAGTGATCTAGCTGTTATATTGTTTTTTTAGAGAACATAGACATGGACTCCTTAATTAAATGCTGCCAAGCCAATGGCCAGCTTGCTTAGAAGCATAGGGTCTTGGGATCCTATGACCTCAGCTTTTGGGATCCTATGCCCCCAGCTGACTTCCTGCCCTTCGGGTGTGGGGCTGGACTTGATGATCTTCCGACGTCCCTTCCAGCCCTGATGTCTATGGAATCCATGAAATCATACCTGTCAAACTGTATCCCTCCAGGACTTAGGTGCAGGGATATCTAGACTGTGAATCCCAAATGGTCTTAATCAGGAAATAGGCACCTAAATGGTTGGCTCCACTAAGGGTGGTGGCTCTGGTCATAACGCAAAGCTGAACATTAGGCACCAGAGTAGGTTTACTGGTGGAAACTTAAGTGTCTAGGAAGTCGTGGCTACCTAAATGGGGCTTCTGTGAAATGCTGTGTTGGATTTAAGCACCTAAATTCCTCCTTTTAGCTTCCTCCATGCTTTTAGGAATCTTGATCTGCTCTAGATTGAAATGATCTAGAGTGACTCTCTTAAACAGAGACAAAGAGCATCATAGGAGGATGAGAATCCGAAGGTTTGTATCCCAATATACCCTAAAGCCTAGAACACTTCTTTGCCATATAAGTAGGTAGGAAACTGTTTGAAGGTACAGACAGAAGAGTCGTCTATCTGTGCCAAGGTGATGAAGGAGGGGCAAATGATCCAAAGTGACAAAAACAGCTGATAAATCAAGAAGGATCACACTGGAACTGAGACCTTTGGATTTTGCCACAGGGCGATCATTACTAACTCAAATGAAGGCTGTCTTGACTGAATGCAGTGGATCACCCAGCTGAAGGAAGAGCCTGTTTGAAAGGTGATGGAAATCCCGTGTGAGTTGAAATTCAAAGTAGAACAGATCAGTGTTCTTCCCCTCAGTATCTGCTTCTCCAACCTCTTCCTTATCCTCTAATTAACCTCAGCCTATTTGAATTAAGGCTCAAGCTATGGAGACATCCTCATAGCCTCTCAGTAAGATCATGCCTACCTGGTTAATGCACTTTTGAGGCTTCATTCTCTATAAGGAAGTGGTAGGTAATGGGGTTGGTTAGTCTTTTATATGTGCATACTGGGAGGAACCATTTTATTCCTCAAATTACTGTAGCTTGTTACAGAATAGATTTGCACATACTTTCTCAGGGGGTGTGTCTACATGTGATGCCAGATCGCTGTAGCAACACGCTATGGCAACATAGCGTCCACGAGCAGAAAACTATAACGCTGCAGCTACGTTGCCATAGTGATGCACTCCTCAGTATAGCGCATCACTATGGTGACATAGCAAATAAAATACCTGTGCGCTGTGCGCATGGCGCAGTAGAAGCTGTTACTTCACTGTCATTTAATACTTCCAAAAGGAAATACTAAATGACGGTGTAGTCATAACAGTGCTGTTGGGGCACGTGTAGATGCTCCCACTAAGACTTAACTGTTGTTTTTGCTTGTTTTGTTTTACATTAAGAGAAAATGGAAAGATATGACAAAGGTATACAGGCGTGAGATCCTTCAGCAGTCTCTAACAATTAACAGATTTAGGAGCTTTCAGATCTTCCCTATCATGGACAGGTTCCCAAGACAGTATATAAACATGTGACCCCTATCCTCTGGGGTAAAAGCACGGTGGACACACCACACTTGTTAGTCCTACCACTTTGGCAGAAATTGACCTCTGAAAGAGAGGAATAATTACACCAGCCTGGTGCCTGTGTGTCCACATCTCTAATCCAGTGATTTTCACTACAGTGCTATGAGATCCTTTTAAGGGTGCTGCAGAGTGGTGTGCAAATATCCAGACATAATTCATAAGAAAAAACGCAGAGAAATTACACAGGAATCCATAGTGTAAAAAAAAAAAGATTCTGATCTATTGTGATCTTTCTGCGATCTTTGCCATGGAAGAACTGCTCTATTGTTTTTCTATAGTCTAGAAACTAGGGGAAACTCAGAGCTAGCATTTCCAAGGCATGCTCTGAGCCTAAAAAATGATTTTAGATGATAAAAAATGGTTCAAATGATACGTTTCAAATGATAAAAAAAATTTCATCCCCAGGGTAGTCTTCTGCTCCATTCACATGAGCGTTTGTGGATCTTTTGCCCCCTAATAGCAAGGTACTATAATTATGACTAATGTGGACTGCTCAGTATTGCCAAGCCCACTGTGTCAAAAATCATGAGACAAACTCTTAAAAATCAAGAGATTTGGAATGTAAATCATGAGATGCTGTTTTTGAAATGTGTGTGTGTGTGTGTTTCCCAGGGCAATGGCAGCAGGGCGCGGAGCCCCAGCCTGCACTGGGCAGCCCACCTCTGCCCTATGTAGAAATCTGAGGGGCAGGTACCCCCCCATGCCTCTCCCGGCCGTGGGCCTCCATTCACCCCAGCTCCTGCCCCTCTCCTTCCCTCACCATGGGGGCCTTGATCTCCCCCCCCATCTGCTCCTTTTCTCTCCCTACCTCCACCCCTTCCCCTCTACAGATTTACCAGCTTGGCACTCTCTACACGTGCCAGGAGAAAAAAATCTCGAGATTTGATCTCTCTAGTGGGAAATTGTGAGTCAGAGTAAATTTGACTTGGATATTGGGACCCTCATAATATTTTTCATGAGAGTTGGCACTGACTACTACAGCTGGGAAGCTGATTTTGTGTCTGCTTTGGACACCAGTGAGAAGCAAGGATTTCTTTGGGTGATATCTTTTATTGGACCAACTGCATAACTGGGATAGAGCTAGACAAGCTTTTGAATGCAAGATATTCTTCAGGTCTGAAGAGAAAAGCCTGACAGCAAGAACAGTGTTCTCTCATCTGACCTGAAGAATATCTTGCATTCAAAAGCTTGTCAAACTGTATCCCAGCTATGGAGTTCTTCCAATAAAAGGTATCACCCATGGGAATCTTTGCTTCTTGCATAATTCCTGGACCATCACAGCCCAGAAGCGTGGAAAATACCCACAGCTACTCCTAGATCATTCCTGGCCAATGTTTATTCCACCTCTTTTTGAACATTTCCAGTGATGGAGTTTCCACAACTTCCCTATATATAAATATAATGGCTCCAGTCTTGTAGTCACTCAAGCATGTACCTAACCTACCTTTACTTCTCTGAGTGGATCTAAATTGGTAGAACAATTCATGAGGTTAAAGCAAAACACATGCACAAGTGTGTGTTGAATTAGTGCCCAAGGGACTACCGACCATTGTGGTCAGCAGTGAAAGTCTCTCTCCAAATGGTGTCTCTTTTGCAACAGTCCTGGTGCTGCAATTACATCACCATCTTTGCACCAAAAAGATGCTCTTTCTTTTCTCTGAAGCTCTTTTTTCTATGAATGGTCTGTTTTCTGGAGATGCCACTTCCTAGGTGTTGTCTTGTATGCAAGGCCCCTTGCTTCGTTAGTCTGTGAATCTATACACAGGCTGATAAAGCTAATGGCATTGCCATAACGTTACATCTGTTCCCACTGATACGACTTTCCCCATCCTGAAGCAATGTGCATGCAATTTTTTTTATTAAAAGACGAGTGTACCCAGTGATGCAGTGTAAGCTTTGCTAGCATCTTATTTGGGGCCAGCATTATCTAATCTCTATAGGACAGGTTTGCGGGAGGTTAATTAAGAGCATAGGCAGACCTTGTTCTAGGGGAGACAAATAGCGGTAGATCATTTGCAGGGCCTAATTCTGAAAGCCAGTGCGTGCTTGCAAAAGCTTTTTGACTTCAATGGAAATTAATATGACCTCTAAGCACCTCAAAGTTTGGGGCTGAGAACCATTCAGGTGCGTGTGCCCATTCTTTGTCATTTCTAATTTCACTCTGGGGTGTTGTGGGTCTGAGCCTGAATGTCGCTGAAGTCTAGATATTCCAGTGCCACTTGTTTTCGCATGCCATACTTTCTCAGCCAGCCAGCAGTATTTTTCCCCTTCAGAAAATGAGCAAAGGCAGCCCCAGGATAAGGGGGTGGAATTCAGTATATATTTTCTGAAATTTCGGAAGGTAATTGAGCATCCAGATTTTTTTCCCAATTTTGATAGATACAAATTTGAATTCACAATTAAAAGTAATCAAGGAAGCTGAATTTTACATCCAATGGCACAAGTATTTGCCCTCCTACTGAAGAAAGAAAACCTCCAATATCTGACTAAAGCAGTTTCTGCATCCAGGACAACAGCCGTGGCTGCCACCATTCTTGTACTCCCTCAGAATTGGGGCCTGGAGCTAGTGACCCTCACATCTACCCCTAATTAAGCTACTAATCTTGAACAGTCACAACTAAACCCAACTTGGATTGTGACTTTCTATTGGAAACCCACAATGATCTGCATGCAATCCCACCACAGAGTAAACACAGGTTTCCCTTGATTTAGGTAGGTTCTTTATATGTTAATTCACTCTTAAGTGATGAGCATATTTAGATCCATAATTCATTATATGCAAGGTAAATTCGCTCTTATGTGATCAACATAGATGCCCCCACCTGCCCACCCGAGCAGGTAAGGAGCTGGCATGAGTGGGGACAGGCAGAGCCCCAGGGGGTTCGGGGCATGGTGCAGCCCAGTGGCTACAGGCAGCTGGTGTTGGCTGCTCCCGGGCCCGCTGCAGCTGGGGCTGCGGTGAGTGCTGAGCTCTGCACTGCCTAGGGCTCTGCTTATCCGCACTTACCCCAGCCCGTGCTGACGCGGCCCCAGGAGCAGTCGACACCAGCTGCCTGCACCAGGGCACAGTGCAGCCCAGGAGCAGAAGCGACTGCAGGCAAGTGGAGCCCAGGCACAGGGGGACAGGCAGAGCACGGTGCAGCCCAGTGGCTGCAGGCAGCTGGCGTTAGCTGCCCCGGGGCTACTGCAGCCAGGGCTGGGGTGAGTGCCGGTCCATTCCTTCTGCTTCACTGCCTTGTGCAGCCCCAGGAGCAACACCCATCCCCCTGCCCCTTCCCTAGTCCCAGCCTCCCTCCCTCCCTCTGACCGCCCTCCCTCACCGCCATGGGAACCTATCCCTATTTGTTACATTGTAAAGTGGGTTCACTTTATGCGAATTCAATTTATGTGCTGCTCTCCGGGAACACGTGTACTGCATAAATTGAGGGAAACCTGTAAATAAAATAAAATAAAGAATGACCCCTACCTGCAATTTGATTGAATCCAAATAACAGAACATTTGAGAAAGCTGAGCACTGATGAGGGCTATTCCCAGAGCTAAACTGATCAGATCACTTATTTCTTGCACCTATTTACTCAGGTCTAGAAATGCATGAGAAAGTTCTGCAAGGGCCACGGCACTTCAGATGCTTTCATCCTTGGTAATATCCTAGCTTTTCATCACCTCTTTTATCTTCCAAGTGCTGGACAGACTGCGTACACGTAAGACAGTTTTTGGCTACAACTCTTTAAATACTGGCTGGGGAGGGCAGGTCAGTGGCCAAAAAAACAAACAAACAAAAAATCTCAAATGATTTTTTCCTCTCTCCTCCCAACCCCCAGGCAAAATAGCTGCAAATAGTTTGGTAGTGTTTATTTTGCTTTGATTTAAAGGGTTTTTTTCTCTGACTTTCTTTTTTAAATGTAAGATATTTTGTTTGAGCCAAGAGGAAATATTTTGCTTTACTTCAGTTCCTTTGCTTCTTTAAACTTGGGTCACAATTTAAAAGGAAAAACAATTTTGTTTTAAAAGGAACTATCAAAGCAATTCCACTAAAAAAAAATCAAAATGTAACTGTTAGGCATCCCTGAATCTGCATTTCCAAGTGAATAATTGATTCACTTGAAAGAACTTACCCAGTTGTCTTGCCAAAGGCACCGAGTGATGATTGATGTACAACCTGATAAATGAAAGGTCTCATCTAAAAGTAAACTTCAGGAAATGTGATTGATTTACCTCAGAAGGGTGCTGGGCGGCGTTCACCTTGCTGGGTCTTGAAGCTGTAGTTCCACAGACAGAAGATATTCCCAACTGCGGATGAAATCCTGACCTCAACTGAAGCAAAATTCCCACTGATGTAATGAGCCTAGGACCCACATCTACCCAGAGAGGTGGTGGAGTCTCCATCCTTGGAGGTTTTAAAGTCCCCACTAGACAAATCCTTGGGGACGGGGACGGTCCTGCTTTGAGCAGGGATTGGACCAGATGTGACCTCCTGAGGTCCCTTCCAGCCCACATTGTCTAGGATTCTGTGACTTTGCTCCTAATGTTTATTCCTGCATTTCCAGTGATGAAGGAATAAATGCACATTCATCACACTGCTCATCTGAAACCTTGCTTTGTTTTATCAGTCATCTTTAAAGATCTTCCCAAATCCTGCTCCTTTAGTGTCAAAGGGGAATTTTGGCACCAATATCAGCAGCACTATGTGCTTTAGGTGTTAACATTTTTTTCTTATCTCCCTATCTGGTTCATTTCCTCCTTTGCCCAATGGTAATTAACAGTGTCTAATGCCTGGCTTCTGATTTTTTCAGTAATTGCATCAGATTTATTCTACTCATTTTTTATGAATTGGTAATTAACAAAAATGAACAGTGATTAACAAAAAGCCAGAACCTAGTGCATCTTCCTAAGGCCAAGCCTCAGCTGACTACATTGAGAAGAGACACTGCAGCATGAACAACCAGGAGGTAAGGGCAAGAGCTGATGGGGATGACTAGGAGGCTCTTGGTCCTGGGCATGACCTAAAACTGCACCCTGCTGGGAGTGGGTGGCCTTGTGGGGTTTCAAGTGGCATGGGATCCCCCAGGAAACATTGGGGTAGTTACCACCCTGGTGAAAGGTGGGTCAGGGTGCCTTAATACCCCATCTCCCACATCCCTGGTGGGTGAGATCGAGCAAGGGGGGCCCAGGCCGCAGAGCACTGAGACAGGGCCAAGGTTGGTGGAGGGACCTGTGGCAGCACTCAGACTTTGTGGTGGAGGTCTGAGGCTGCATAAAGGAGCCAACATGAAGCTCCAGCAGGGTGGGGCCCTGAGTCTTGGGGAGCTATTATGGAAGGTCCTGGGGCCAGGGATAAGGGGATTGCCCAGGGGAACGTTGGGGGCAGGGCTCCCCAAGAGTCAGGAAGGGGTTGGAGCCCAGTGTGTGGGCCTGGGGCCCAGTATATGTTGCTATGTGTGTGTGTGTACAGAGTAAACCCAGTGTGAGGGTGCTTGAACCAGGAGCTCCAGTGGGGAGTGAGAGTCCCAGCGAGACTCTGGAGCTCGGGTGCCAGTGCTAGCTAGCTGGAGGAAACACCTGCGAGGCTTGGGCTGCGGTGTAGGGGAGGAACAGAGACACAAATAGCACCCCCTGGCATCAGGGCGGGAAAAATGGGCAGCCTCCCACTGGTGTAATAACTTAATCATTTTCCAAGAAGGCGTGGCAGGCGAGAGGCGGGAGGTTAGCTCAGCAACAGGTGGGCAGGTCAATGTCTGACTGGCCCTGGGAAGGCCCACTTGTTATATGATGTGATGGAGACAGGGCCTGGCCTTCAACTTCCAAGGATGGAGAATTTACCGCCCCTCTAGGTAACCTGTTCCAGTGCTTCACCACCCTCCTAGTAATAATGTTTTCCTAATACCTAACCTAAACTTTCCTTGCCACATTGCTCCTTGTACTGTCACCTGTCACCGCTGAGAACAGTCCAGCTCCATCTTCTTTGGAGCCCCCTTGTGGTAGTTAAAGGCTGCTATCAAATGCTGCTATCAGGTGGTGTTGCCAGCAGGGATTTGTCTTCTTCAACCATGGCATGTTGTTCCAAGAAGAAGGATGGCTGGGAAGAGATGGGATCCACCTGACAATGAAAGGGAAGAGTGTCTTTACCGAAAGGCTCACTAACCTAGGGAGGAGGGCTTTGAACTAGGTTTCCCAGGGGATGGAGACCAAAGCCCTGAAGTAAGTGGGGAGGCAGGAGACCTGGAGGAACCACAAGGAGGAGGGGGCAATAGGGAAGATGCTCTTATTCATCTTAGGAAAGTAGGGCAATCGGCTGGTCACCTCAGGTATCTGTACACAAATGCACGGAGTCAGGGAAACAAGCAGGAAGAATTGGAAGTCCTTGCACAGTCATGGAGCTATGATGTGACTGGAATAACAAAAACCTGGTGGGAGCTCGCAGGACTAGAGCAATCATGGGTGGGTACAAACTGTTCAGGAAGGCCAGGCAGGGGAGAAGAGGAGCAGGAGTTGCGTTTTATGTAGGAGAGCCATATTGCTCAGAGCTCCAATATAAAGCTGGAGATAAGCCTGTCAAAAGCCTCTGGGTTAAGGTTGGAGGAGAGAGCAAAAAGGGTGATATCAGGGTGGGGGTCTGCTATAAACCGCCAGACCAGGAGGATGAGGTAGATGAGGCTTTTTTCAGACAGCTAGAGGAAGTTTCCAGATCACAGGCCCTGGTTCTCATGGGGGATTTCAGTCACCCTGACATCTTCTGGGAGGGCAATACAGCGGTATACAGGCAATCTAGCAAGTTTTTGGAGAGTGTTGGAGAGACCATCTAGGGACCGTGCTCATCTTGACCTCCATCGTATCTATCGTATTATCTGTAATATGGCAGTGCTAAGTGTATCCCATGGAAAGGGGGTGACTAGAATATGAATAAAAGACCACGTATGCTTTAAGGAACTTGCGATATACGTCAGTGGAGGCCAACTTTTTTAGCAGGCATGCCACAAATTAGCCATGCACTCCCCTCATCCCCACCCCCCCTCAGGCCCCAGTGCCACTCCCTTCCTCTTACCTGATCCCTTTCCCTTACCCAGTCTGCTAGGTGCCCTGTCTGAATCGCTTCCCCTGCTGCGCTGTGTACTTCTCAGCCTAACTGCACATGGGCACAAGAAGGAAAGGGGTTCTCAGCCTGGCTTTCCAGTAGCATTTTATTCTAATCCATAGAGCTCCCTGTTATAAAGAAATCAGAGAGCTTTACCCCCTTCTCCCCCACCTTTCCTTTCCCAGTCCCGTGCTGAAAGCTACAGCACTGCATGGAAGCTGTCCCCTCCTGGCATCCCTTTTTGAGGGAATTGTTAATTAGTACCCCTTTTCTGATCCTGGTTGTACCAGCACCCTCATTAGAGCTGTTTAAAAGCAAAAAACATTTTTGCCAAACATCATGTGTGAAAGCCTTAGTAGTATAGAGGCTCTCTGCTCTTCAATGCAGATGTGACAGTTGGGCGTGACCGGACGTCCCGCCCCCTTCGTCCTGCTCCTTTCCCCATGTACGGTGTGTGACGTCACCAGCCCCGCCCCGTGACCCCAGTCACGTGATGCATGATGTCACCGGGCCCGCCCCTGACCCCAGTCACCTGGAATGTGACATCAGCAACTCCGCCCCAACCTCAGTCATGTTCTGTGTGACATCACCAACCCTGCCCACTGACTCCAGTCACATGATATGTGACATCAGCAACTCCACCTCTACCCCCAGTCACATGGTGTGTGATATGGAGGGTCGCACCCAGAGAGTCGTGGTGGATGGGTCGGTTTTGACCTGGAGGGGTGTGGGCAGTGGGGTCCCGCAGGGCTCGGTCCTTGGACCGATACTCTTTAATGTCTTCATCAGCGACTTGGACGAGGGAGTGAAATGTACTCTGTCCAAGTTTGCAGATGACACTAAGCTATGGGGCGAAGTGGACACGCCGGAGGACAGGGAGCAGCTGCAAGCAGACCTGGACAGGTTAGACAAGTGGGCA
This sequence comes from Crocodylus siamensis, assembly GCF_052110815.1. Classification (NCBI taxonomy): domain Eukaryota; kingdom Metazoa; phylum Chordata; order Crocodylia; family Crocodylidae; genus Crocodylus; species Crocodylus siamensis. The sequence continues at coordinate 200,392,544 of NC_143399.1, forward strand.
GAAAACAACAGAATGCAGTTCAAGAAGGAGAAATGCAAAGTGCTGCATCTAGGGAGGAAAAATGTCCAGCACACCTACAGCCTAGGAAATGACCTGCTGGGTGGCACTGAAGTGGAAAGGGATCTTGGAGTCCTAGTGGACTCCAAGATGAACATGAGTCGGCAGTGTGACGAAACCATCAGAAAAGCAAATGGCACTTTATCGTGCATCAGCAGATGCATGACAAATAGGTCCAAGGAGGTGATACTTCCCCTCTATCGGGTGCTGGTCAGACCGCAGCTGGAGTACTGCGTGCAATTCTGGGCGCCGCACTTCACGAAGGATGCAGATAATCTGGAGAGGGTCCAGAGAAGGGCCACTCATATGGTTAAGGGCCTGCAGGCCAAGCCCTACGAGGAGAGACTAGAGAAACTGGACCTTTTCAGCCTCCGCAAGAGAAGGTTGAGAGGCGACCTGGTGGCTGCCTATAAGTTCATCGGGGGGGCACAGAAGGGAATTGGTGAGTATTTATTCACCAAGGTCCCCCCGGGGGTTACAAGAAATAATGGCCACAAGCTAGAAGAGAGCAGATTTAGATTGGATATTAGGAGGAACTTCTTCAGAGTTCGAGTGGCCAAGGTCTGGAACGGGCTCCCAAGGGAGGTGGTGCTCTCCTGTACCCTGGGGGTCTTCAAGCGAAGGCTAGATGTGTATCTAGCTGGGGTAATGTAGGCCCAGCACTCTTTCCTGCTTATGCAGGGGGTCGGACTCGATGATCTATTGAGGTCCCTTCCGACCCCAGCATCTATGAATCTATGAATCTATATCACCAACCTCACCCCCAGCCCCCAGTCACACGGTGTGTGACATCAGCAACTCCACCTCTACCTCCAGTCACATGGTGTGTGACATCACCAACACCACCCCATGCGCCCCAATCACATGGTGTGTGACATCAGCAACTCCACCCCCACCACCAGTCACATGGTATGTGACATCAGCAACACCTTCCCCACCTCCAGTCATGCGGTGTGTGGCCTCAACAACCCTGCCCCAACCCCCAGTCACCTAGTGTGTGACACCAGCACCACATGGTCCATGACATCAGAAGGACAGCCCATGCAGACCCCCAAGCCCTCAGGCTGCAAGAACCACCCTAAATCACATGATGTAGTTATGGCCCATCAGGGCCCAGACTGATCCAGCCCCCCCCACCGCCAGAGCACAGGCCTGGTCTATGGGGTGGCAGGGTGGAGGTGTGACCCTTCTAACAACCTGCCCCACCACCCCACAACCAATTGGCAGAGGTTTCAGAGGCCTCAGACCTCCCAAGGACGATGCTGAACCAATAGGAATAAGTAGAGGAGGGTGGGATTTGGGCGGCAACCCCACCAGGTCTATCTGCTTTCCCAAACGACCACTCTGTTTATCTGAGACCGTGCTAAGGCAAGCAGGGGCGGATATGGATTCTTTCACAACACCTGTAGGCCCGCTCACTACAACCCCAAGACGGCTTTATAGAAAGCGTTACTGTAGAAATAGTTTTGAGGAGGAGACACGGCCCCTTGCCCAAAGACTCTTTGAGACGCCTGACCCTGTTCAGGAAGATCGAATGAACAGGCAAATGGAGGAGGCCCAGACGCTTGAAGCAGATACTGAAAATTTGGAAGATGCTATCTTTGTGCCAGAGCCTGCATGCGAAGTAGAGGTCATTGCAGAGGAGAGACCGGTAAGAGACTTGGAGCATGTTTGTGGGGGACTTGGGGGTTTTCAGTGTGGGTTCATTCCGTGGCACGTGTGTGTTTGGAAGTAGCTAAGGACTGATTAAACAGCAGCTAACTAATCAAGTCCTTTATTTGAACTCCTTTACAGTTAGATGAAGCTTTTTTAATGACTCCAGAAAACCTACTTACCAGTACACAAGAAGGAGGTGTATGCTTTTGCAGAGAACAAAGACCGGATGAGCCTGAAGAATTCAGAAGACATCTAGACATCCAAACAACACAAGCTATTACATCGCATGAACGTAAAGTCTTTATGAAGTCTCTTGTTTGTGTTTCTGTTTATGGCATAATGAAATACTGCTTGAGGAAGAGACTTTTTGACCTTTGCTGGGGGTGCATATTTGACCAGGGAGGTCAAGAAGTCCATGAATGTCTTACTTGGTTAAATGAAGACATAAATGAAAGAATTCGGGATCTTTGTCAGGAAATATGTCTTGATAGCATTTTCAATGCTGTTATAACCTTTGGGTATGCCAGGAACACTTTCAGAATTACTTTGAAACATTTAATTCAGGTTAGAGAGCTTCTAAACACTGTGTATTCTGCAGAAGACCCTAATGCTGCCCTTCATGATTTGATCACCGAGGAAGATAAAACACTCATACCCCATATTGAACGCTTAATTGGTAATAGAGATTATAAAACCCTGCTTAAGAGAAGGGCTTAGCAAAAACTGTTTAAAATGCGGGGGGCGGTATATCTTTTCCTGATCTTGGTGGGAGGGTGGGGGGTTGTGAGGTTGTAAACCACATCAACAGTTTTCTACAGCTAATGTAAAAAAAATTCTTAGGAGAAGGGGTAACAAAATAAACTAGTAAATATTGGAAAAATTGTTGTTGGAAATAAAGACTGAATTTAAAAATATATATTCTCACAGCTTTTTGTAGGGTGGGGGTGTGGTGCGGGGGTGTGTGTGATAAAGATAAACCAGACCACAAAAAAAAAAAAATGACCAATGTGTTCAGAGCTCTCCCTGTTTTAAGACTAAAGTAGTTATCTTTTACCAAAAGGCCAGCTGTAAAGATAAGGCCAACAAGGTCACAGGAAATGAAAAATACTTCTTAGAAGAAGGTTTAACAAAAGAACTCACTAAATATTATAAAAGTTTTTGACGTAAATAAGACTGAATTTAAAAATATATATTATCATAGAATGTGTATGGTATGGAGTAGCGGGTATGTACCATGAAGATAAACCAGATCCAAATAAATAAAAGCTGATCGGTGTGTTCAGATCTCTACATATTTTAAGACTAAAGGGGTGGTGTTGTCTTTTAGTGGTGACTATTTTAATACCATTATATTTTACCTTATACATAAACTATTTGCCTTAATCTATTATTTAATTTTTAATACAGAGGACTTACTTATTGTATCATTTCATTTATATTACAGAGAGTTTATCAGGTGGGGAAGCCCCAAGCATTTTTACTACAACAAGGTAAAAAATATTTTAGGTTATTTGTGGTTGTGTTACTATAATCACACTGTTATAACAGCTGTTTGTTTTCAAACAGAACCTCTTCTTGTAAAACAGAAAACCAGAACAAGCACATACAGTCATGTTTTTATCCAGTAGTAAAAGGTAATTTATCTGAAACCAGCTTCTGAAACTTTCTGTTTCTTGTGGGAGGGTGTAAAGGGGTCAAGGACCCGGGGGGCCAGGGCCAGGCGGAAAGCGGCGGAATCCAGCCTAGCTTCCGGGTGCGGACCCGGAAGTGGGATTGGGAGCCTTCCCCTTTCCGGAACCTGGACAGATCCGGGTCGGGACTGGTCAGGAGGGATAAAAGGAGCCCCCCAACCCCAAACAGGAAAAGGGAGAGGCTCCGACGGGAGTCAACGCCGGCAGCAGTGGAGCCGGAGGCGGCGGCGCCGACAGCCGTGGAACTGGCGGCAGCAAAGCCAGCGGCAGCGGAGCCGGCGGCAGCAGAGCCAGAGCCGGCGGCAGCGGAGCTGGAGTGTCCTGGTAAGAGAAGCACCGACGGAAAGACCCTCCTCAGGTGGCTGCAAGCCATCTGGCCACTTGGCAGGACCCACTGGGGTGGAGGTAAGCCCCAACGTGCCCACGGGGCGCGAGCGGCAGGCGGTAGGGGAACACCGACCCCAGAACCGCAGGAGGCAGCGGCACCCGGCCCAATCCGGGTACCGTAAGGACTCTTATAGGGTCCTGCACGGGGAGGAAGAAACCCCACTGCAGGACTGGTGGACAGATTAAGGGGCCAAAGGTCCTCGCCCGACCGGGGCTGAAGGCCATTGTGGAGTGAGATAACCTTCACCCCAGAGAAGCGGGCGCAGACGTTTGGGTTGGCATTACATTGCTTTGTTCCTTTTGGTCCTGTTACCTACCACAGGGGCTAGCACCCTGTAAGAAGCCACCCAGAGGGCGGCTAATCCCGGAGGACCGGGTGAGGGTGTAGGGGAGGAGGAGCCCTCAGGACCCCTGGACTCTAGAGCCGAGGGACCGCGTCCAGACTGCCCGCTTCCCCAGACGGGTGAACCTCCCAAAATTCCATCAAGTCATGGCAGGAGAGATTGGCGGAAGTGCAGTACGGACGGCAGATCCCCCCTCTTCTCCAGGGGCCATCTAGGGGATACGGGGGACCAACCCAAGGTAGTCCACCCCATCCCCCCACAACTGGTGCACTGGCCGGGAATCGAAGCCGGTGCCTGAGGCCAAAGACACCAATCTGAATGGAACTCCCCATGGGCGCCGATATGGTGCAACAAACGCTACATCTGGTGGCCCAGCTGCTTCAGCAGCACCAACAGACTGCCTTGAGGCAGATGAACATGCAGGAGCATTTGCTCCAACAACAGACTAGGGGAGGCCTTTATGCCGGGGAGTTTAGCATGCCCCGAATGACCAAGGAGGACGATGCGGAGGCCTTCTTGGAGGCTTTTGAGCACGCGGCCCTGGCTGCAGGACTAGACCGAGCGAAGTGGGCCGGTCGGGTAGGGGTCCTGTTGATTGGCCCTGCGCAAGCGGCTTACCGAGCCTTGTCACGTGCCGAGGCCGGGGACTACGACCGGGTGAAGGTGGAGATTTTACAGCGGTTAGAGATTACTCCGGAGAAACACCGTCAGGTCTTCTGAGGGGTCAAGGCCAAAGGGGAGAGGACCCCCAAGATGCTATGGCAATTCCTCAGAGATGAGATGACCAAGTGGTTGAGGCCGGTGGATGTTACAAAAGAGGAGATCTGCAACCAGGTGCTGTTGGAGCAGTTCCTGACCAACCTGGAAGAAGACACGCAGCACTGGGTCAGATGCCACGGGCCCACTACCTCTCGGCAGGCGCTGCAGCTGGCCGAGCAATATGAGGCAGCTCAGATGGGACGACGCTCGGACAGAGGAAAGCCAAAGCCTGAAGGCTTGCCCCGCAAGGGGAAGGGAGGTAAGAGCGATAGGGTCCCCGAAAGCTGGGCTTTTTTTTGTTTCCACTGCGGTGGAAGAGGACATCTGGCCAGGTCCTGCCCTGTCAACACCGACTACCACCCTAGCAAAGGGGCACCGTTCCCCGACGGTGCAGGTAGGGAATGGGAGCCCACCAGGGAGGAACTGATGGAATGTGGGGTCGGCTGCAGGGAAGGCTCCACACCTCAACCGTTGCCCCAAATTAAGACCTGGGTAGGACAGCGGCCACTTATGGCCGTAGTAGATACGGGGTGCGCCCAGACTCTGGTCCGACCATCTCTGGTGGAATGGAGATGAGCACCCCGGTGTGCGGGAATCGACCTCGTTTGCCTCCACAACAAAAGATCCTACTTCAAGCGAAGGATCCTCGAGGTCCGAGTACAGGGAGTCTCCCGTCGCTTCCCCGTGGGACTGAGTGACGAGATTCTCTACCCCATGATTGTGGGGAGGGACTGGCTGGAGATTTATGACGTATTGGCGATGCTTTGGCCACGAGAAGAGTCGATGGGGGGCTTAGCCGGAGGGGAAATGGAGCAGGGGCGTGAGGAAGCGCTGGAAGACCTAATTAGTGGCTACCAGTTCCGTGGGGCACAAGTGGAGGATGAGGAATTGCGACCTTTCCACGAGGAAGCCAATGCCGAACTTCGGCAGCCAGTAAGCCCCACCGCAGAGCGGGCGTAGGGCCCTCGGGTCGAGCTAAGGCGGGGTCTACTATACCGCATTAAGCCAGGTCCCCAAACAGGGGAGGAGATAGAACAGCTCCTGATTCCCCGAGCCTATCGGGCCCCCTTATTACGGCTAGCCCACGGGAACCCTATGGGGGGGCACTTGGGGAAGAGCAAGACAGAGGCACAGCTAACACTCTGGTGCTTTTGGCCCCACTTGTATGAGGATGTGGAGAATTTCTGCAAAGCGTGTCAGAATTGCCAGAAAGTGAGTCCCCATAAGCCCCCACGAGCCCCTCTCCAGCTGATGCCGGTAATACGGGACACCGGTTCATCCTGGTACTCATTGATTACGCCACCCGGTTCCCGGAGGCCGTCCCCTTGCGGGTGGTGATGGGGCCCAAGGTGGCTGAAGAGCTTATGAAATGGGTAGCCCGGTTCAGGATCCCAAGGGAAATAATAACGGACCAGGGGACGAACTTTATGTCCGCGGTGATGGCAGTGCTGTGTAGGGTGCTGCATATCAAACACCTAAAAACCACCGTGTACCATCCCCAGACTAATGGGCTGGTATAGCATTTTAACGCTACTTTAAAGGGGATGCTTCAATGCTACACACGGGAAGATCCTTTGAAGTGGGATCTATTAGTGTCACCCTTGTTATTCGCTGTCCGGGATGACCCGCAGGCTTCCATGGGGTATTGTCCATTCAGTTTGGTTTTTGGACATCGCCCCAGGAGTATATTGGACGTCGTGAAGGAAGACTGGGAGGCCGGCGCTCGGGGAGGTCGTCAGACGACCGAGTATGTCCAGGAGCTCCAAGACTGGCTTCGCAAGGCCCAGAAGACGGCCCAGGATAATCTCATGCAGGTCCAGAGGCAACAAAAGGACAGGTACGATCGGGGAACCAGGCGGCGGGAACTGCAGCCTGGCCAGAAAGTACTAGTTATGTTGCCCAGCTCCCACAGTAAATTCGAGTCGCGGTGGCAAGGACCGGCGAGGGTAATCAGGCGAGTCGGCCCAGTAGATCATGAAGTCCTGAGGGAAGGCCGACAGAGGAAGACCCAGATCTTTCATGTTAACCTTTTGAAGGAGTGGCAGGAACCACCGGGGGCCCTTTTGGAGACGGATTGGGAGGCAGAGGATGCGGACAACCAAAGACTAGACGGGGGGCTAGCAACCCCTGAAGACGGATCCGCCGGGCTAGCAACCCCTGAAGACGGATCCGCCGGGGAAGGAGCAGCTCTCATGGTACAGCAAGAAAAACAATTGCAAGAGCTGATTTCGGAGTTCTGGGTTGTTTTCACGGAGAGTCCAGGGAAGGCTAAGGGGGTGGAACACGTAATCGTGATGCTGAGAGGTCTAGTCGTGAGAGAGAGGTGGCGAAGGATACCTTTTTTCCGACGCTAGCCGATCAAGGAAGAGCTGGACCGCATGCTGGCACAAGGCATTATCACCCCCTCCCGCAATCCCTGGCAAAGCCCTTTAGTGGCCAAGACCAAGCCAGACGGTAGCCTACGGCTGTGCATCGATTTTAGGAAGGTAAATGCCATGATGCAGTTTGACGCTTTCCCAAGCCCCAGGTGAACGAACTGGTGGAGCGGATTGGACAGGCCAACTTTATCTCCACTCTGGATTTGGCGAAAGGATACTGGCAGATCCCCTTGCGGAAGAAGGATCAGCCCAAGACCTCGTTCGGAATGCCATGGGGTCTGTATGAATTTAAGAGAATGCCCTTCGGGCTGAACGGTGCGGTGGCAACGTTTCAAAGGCTGATAGACTGGGTGCTCGCATCCCACCAAGAATACGCCGCTGCATACATAGACGACATTGTGGTGTACACACAGACGTGGGAACTACATGTCCGGGCCCTAAGGAAGATTCTACAGGAGCTGTGAGATAAAGGCCTAACGGCCAATCCGAAGAAGTGCGCCTTGGGAAGGTCCGAGACCAAATACCTCGGATTCCAGGTAGGAAAGGGGCAGGTAAGGCCCCTAAGGGACAAGGTGGCAGCCCTCCGAGAGTATGAAGCCCCAGTAACAAAGAAACAAATGCAGGCATTCTTGGGGTTAGCCAGTTACTATCGGCAGTTCATCCCTCGATTCGCGGAGCTGGCTAACCCCTTAGTGGAGACGACCAAGGGGCGGGAGCCTCCCAGAGTCAACTGGACCCCAGAGAGGCTCGGAGCTTTCGAAGAGCTCAAAAGAGCATTGTGCCAGGGAGTCGTGCTCCACACGCCGGACTTTAATGTTCCCTTTATCCTTCAGACAGATGCTTCGGCGTATGCGCTGGGAGCGGTCCTCTCACAGGAGGGTGAGGGAGCGGAGCGTCCAGTGGCGTTTGCCAGCTGTAAGCTGAATGAACATGAGCAAAGGTACTCCACAATCGAGAGGGAGTGCCTCGCTATACGGTGGAGCATAGACTATTTCAAATATTATTTATTAGGCCGGGAGTTCCGGCTAGGGACAGACCATGTCCCTTTGCGTTGGCTCAACTCCGCCAAAACAGAGAATGCTAAGATCATGAAGTGGGCCCTGGCACTCCAACCCTTCCAATTTCAAATTGGATACAAGCCGGGCCGCAGTAATACTGTGGCGGACTTTTTGTCCAGATGCGGAGAGACAGGACCACCGCCTGAACCCTTGGGGGGGGGGCCCCCCCGCTCCGGGGTAAGCAGAGTAGAGGTGGAAATTGTCAAGTCAAAGGAACACCTAACGGCGTCTCAAGGGGTGGGGTATATAAAAGGGTCAAGGACCCGGGGGGCCGGGGCCAGGCGGAAAGCGGCGGAGTCCAGCCTAGCTTCCGGGTGCGGACCAGGAAGTGGGCTCGGGAGCCTTCCCCTTTCCAGAACCCAGACAGATCCGGGTTGGGACCGGCCCGGAGGGATAAAAGGAGCCCCCCAACCCCAAACAGGAAAAGGGAGAGGCTCCGACGGGAGTCAACACCGGCGGCAGCGGAGCCAGCACCGACAGCAGTGGAACCGGCGGCAGCGGAGCCAGCAGCAGCGGAGCCGGCAGCAGCAGAGCCAGCGGCAGTGGAGCCAGAGTGTCCTGGTAAGAGAAGTACCGACAGAAAGACCTTCCTCAGGCGGCTGCAAGCCGTCTGGCCACTTGGCAGGACCCACTGGGGTGGAGGTAAGCCCCAACGCACCCACGGGGTGCAAGCGGCAGGCGGTAGGGGAACACCGACCCCAGGACCGCAGTAGGCAGTGGCACCCAGCCCAATCCGGGTACCGTAAGGACTCTTATAGGGTCCTGCACGGGGAGGAAGAAACCCCACTGCGGGACTGGTGGACAGACTAAGGGGCCAAAGGCCCTCGCCCGACCGGGGCCAAAGGCCATTGCGGAGTGAGATAACCTTTGCCCCAGAGAAGCGGGAGCAGACGTTTGGGTTGGCATTACATTGCTTTGTTCCTTTTGGTCCTGTTACCTACCACAGGGGCTAGCACCCTGTAGGAAGCCACCCAGAGGGCGGCTAATCCTGGAGGACCAGGTGAGGGTGTAGGGGAGGAGGAGCCCTCAGGACCCCTGGACTCTAGAGCCGAGGGACCACATCCGGACTGCCTGCTTCCCCAGATGGGTGAACCCCCCAAAATTCCATCAAGTCGTGGCAGGTGAGATTGGTGGAAGCGCGGTACGGACGGCAGATCCCCCCTCTTCTCCAGGGGCCATCGAGGGGATACGGGGGACCAACCCAAGGTAGTCCACCCCATCCCCACACAGAGGGGAAGTGGTGTGGGTGGGTTAAGCAAATTTTAAATTTGTAGTGTGTGAGGAAAGGGAATACTCAATGCTGAGGTATAAATTTTATATTTCCTAAGTGATTGCATGCACCATGCCCGAAGAAGAGTGGGGGTCTGGGCAGAGGCCTCTAAAAGCACAAGCAAAACCCCCCAGAAATGCTCAGCCTGCAGAATATAATACCGAAGGATCAGACGACCAACAGGACAGAACAGAAGGGTATGATTCCTCAGAGGAAAACAAGCCACATACCTCTGAGAAAGCCACATGTAAAAAGACAAGGATTCATACCCGCAAAACAGGTGATCTGGTCCCCTTGAATAAGAAACCCAGGACTGATTACGCACACAATTTAGAGAAAGAGGAGAGTCTTTCTCCTTTTTTGAAAGATCATGCTTATTGTCAAAAAAAGAGTGGGGTTTGTAGTGGTACCGGCAGGCGTATACATCTCAGAAAGAGTGTACAGAGAGCCTTGAAAGATCATGATTACTTTCAGAGCAAAAG